>NC_041409.2:74082959-74282959 GCF_900747795.2 Erpetoichthys calabaricus | reverse complement strand
GTTCCCGCGTTTGACTCGTGCTGTAAATCTCTTCCTTGTTTTCAGTTCACGTGATTACGTAGGAGGCGTGATGACGCGATACGTGACTCCGCCTCCTCCATTAGAGTATATGGACAAAAAACAGGTTCCAGTTATGACCATTACGCGTAGAACTTCGAAATGAAACCTGCCTAACTTTTGTAAGTAACCTGTAAGGAATGAGCCTGCCAAATTTCAGCCTTCTACCTACACGGGAAGTTGGAGAATTAGTGATGAGTGAGTGAGTGAGTGAGTGAGTCAGTCAGTCAGTCAGTCAGTGAGGGCTTTGCCTTTTATTAGTATAGATTTTGAAATGTCTCAAGGTCTTAATACAGTAATAATAATAATTCTTTGCATTTATATAGCTCTTTTCTCACTACTCAAAGCACTCAGCAATTGCAGGTTAAGGGCCTTGCTCAAGGACCCAACAGAGCAGAGTCCCTATTGGCATTTACGGGATTTGAACCGGCAACCTTCCAATTGCCAGTGATCTAAATGATCTATTCGTCCTAACAATGTAATGGTCTCACGCTATTGTCACTCTTCTTTAGATGATATCACATAAGAAGATTTGGATATATTTAGAGTCCTGGAGACCTCATCCATCAAGCTGCCTCCCCCGTTTTGCCATTCCATGGCTGAAACAGCGCTGGGCCAGCCAATCTGATGAAAGGACCCCTTCTTCCCACGATTCCTGCGATCCTCCATCAGGGATGACTTTACCGTAGGCAGGCAAAACAGTAATCATGACATTGTCTTAGAATCCCTTGATCTTGTCTCACTTTCACAGTTAAAAAGTACTATTGACACCCTTAAACCAGCTCTCAGTCCTCTTGATATTGTACCACCACGCCTCTTAGTGGAAGCCTTTGATGTTTTGGGTCCACCTTTACTAGCCATTATCAATGGTTCTATTAGTGAGGGAGTTGTGCCCTCATTTTTTAAACATGCTGCGGTGTGTCCCTGTCTAAAAAAAGCAGAATTAGATCCTGGAGTTTTAGCCAATTTTTGCCTGTTTTCCCAATTACCATTTCTGGCTAAAATATTAGAAAGAATTATTTATAATCAATTGATTGAGCACCTATTTGAGACCTACCAGTCTGGCTTTAGGCGTTATTATGGTGTTGAGACGGCTCTCCTGAAAGTATTCAATGACACCTCTATTATTACTGACTCAGGTGGCGCTACAGTTCTTGTCCTCCTTGACCTGTCCACTGCCTTTGACACTATTGACCATGAGATATTGCAGTTGTGGCTTGAACATCTTGTTGGGCTTAAAGGGGCTGCTCTTAACTGGTTCAGGTCATATGTAATTGGTAGACACTTTTCAGTGACTTTAAATTCCTCTTTTTCGTCTACTGCTCCTCTTAAATGTGGTGTTCCTCAGGGATCCATTTGGGTCCTACTTTATTCTCCATATACCTTCACCCTATTGGAGCTATTTTTAGGAAATTTAACATTTCTTTTCACTGCTATGCTGATGACACACAGGTTTATATTCCTGTCTGCAACTCTGCAATGAATCAACTGCACAACTGTCTTTTTGAACTAAGATCCTGGATGGCTAATAATTTTCTTGATCTGAATCAAAATAAAATAGAGGTTCTTATAGTGGGTCCATCAGCTAAAGCCCAAATTGGTCTTTGACTTCTCGGCTCTTTCTCTGTCTTTTGCAAATCTCAAATCCGTAATCTTGGTGTTATTTTTGACTGTAACCTCTCTTTTGAGAAACAGATTAATTCTGTAGTCAAGAGTTGCTTTTTCCAGCTTCATCTTTTAGGTAAGATCAAGCCTTTTTTATCTTCTAGAGATCTTGAGAAAGCTACTCGTGCTTTTATCTTTTCTCATCTTGATTACTGCAACTCGCTGTATTCTGGGATTAGCAAATCCCTGATACGCAGGTGACAGTTGGTCCAGAATGCTGCCGCTCGCTTTCTGGTTGGGGCAAGAAAGTCTGATTCTGTTTCTCCAATTTTAGCTTCTTTACATTGGTTGCATGTCAGTTTTCGAATTGATTTTAAAATCTTGTTGCTAGTTTTTAAATCTTTACATGGGCTTGCTCCTGCCTATTTATCTGAATTGTGTGCCTTACACCAGCCATCTAGAGTGCTTAGATCTTCTGGGCAGTTGTCTCTTGTTGTCCCTCGTACCAAGTGTAAAACTAAGGGGGACAGACAGGGCCTTTGCAGCTGCTGCTCCTCGTCTGTGGAACTCTTTACCTCATCACATAAAGGAGTCGTCTACAATCGAATTGTTCAAAACAAGATTAAAGACTCATTTCTATTCACTTGCATTCCGTGACCTTCAGTAATACTGATGGTTTCCTCATTGTGATTAGGTAATCTTACTTCTATTTAATATTTATTTTATTTATGTTCATTTATTTTATTTCTATTTATGTTATTTGTATGTATTTTCTTCTTTTATTGTAAAGCACTTTGGCCACAGCATTCCTATGTTGTTTTAAATGTGCTATATAAATAAATTGACATTGACATTGACCAATCCTGACATGTATGCAGTGTTGAAGCTCAACTGATGGGTTCACTTGCATATTAAACGTGCAGGTAAAAGTAAATATTTCCAGGGCAGTGGTCCCTACTTTGCTTGAGTGCCAGTGTTACTGGGACATTTGCTTCTTGTTACCTCCCATGTTGCAAGAAAATCAGCCATTCCAGACTCAGTCCAGAGTAGATTGAAATGTTATAACTTTTCTACCTTTTATGCCTCATTACATTATATGAAAGTGGAATGTTATTTTATATATGGTGTAATGCTCTACATACAATGGCTCAGGCAGGAACACTGAGATGAAGAATGCACACCTTCTATGAAGCTGACCCGGCCACGAGCACTCAGCGAGCAGCACACTCTCTCACGTTATCTAGCATTTCTGTAATTTCCACAATAAGCTAATGGATGGCCAGAGAAGGTTTGTTGATTAGACTATCAGATGTTAAGAGGAGAAAAGAAATGCACATGTTTGGGTAGATGAAAAATCAAATGAGACAGAAACTGTGGAGATGAAGTCAGAAAAGGAACAAGGATCTGGTCAGCATTAAACCTGAGCCTTGTATCGAAGCTCATGAGTTGGGACATCATTTGAGAGTTGTGCAAGCTGTTTGATCCTCTGTGATCAGGTGCAGGGGGGCACCATTCCTGGTCTGGACAGGGTGTCCACCTTCAGAAGTTTTAGAAGTATTGAGCTGACCCATGTAAAGATGACTGCTGTTCACCCCTACAGCCAATAAATACATGGTCACAATGAAATGGCTTCTCTTTTAAGTGTGTTAGTTTATTTCAGAGTTTTTGGAATAAGAGTCAGCAGTATGGACTTTAAGCCTGCATAGTGGTGACAGTTAATCTGGTGATGTACATGAGGGCCATGTGAGAAACTTGGAAGAAAAGTAGTAAGAGTAAACAACTCCTACACCACATGTGTCCTACTCCTGATCTAACCTTTAGCACAAAGTACGTGTGGAAGATGACCCGAAAACGGACAGGCAGACACGTTCAACTTACCCACAGCATGTTTATTCAAGTGCTCCATATTTACAGTAAGTGCACAACAACCCCAAAGTCCCGGCCACAACACAAATGCCTTTGCTTCTTCAGGCCGCCTCCTTGCCTCCTCCAAGGCCTCGTCCTTCTTCCACACGACTCAAGCCCCTGAATGAAGGGGGCGGCCCCTTTTATAGTCACCTGGATGTGCTCCAGCTGCCTCCCGACAATCTTCCACCGGCACTCCCTAGTGTGGCAGAAGTGCCGGCTGCGCACCTGGAAACACTTCGGTTGTCCCCAGTCCTCTTCCCCCCAGCACTTCCGGGTGTGGTGGAAGTGCTGAGGTCCAGGGCTTCCAAGGCACTGGGGTGCCCCCTGGCGGTGACCATGGGCCCCTACAGGGTTGAGCTTCAAAGCTCTGTACCCGTGGTCCCCATAGCCGCCAGGGCGGTTTCCCCCACATGGTCTGGGGGAGGTGTAAACCCTCCTCCGGTCCTCCGTAGCGTCCCGGCCGGGTCGCCCCCCCAGCCACCTGTGACAACGCTAAGGCACTCTCAGCTCCAGGCTGCTATCTGAGGTATTCCTTATCATCTTTTTTTAAGACGCTTCATTTGAATCATAGAGGTAAACAATTAAATGCATGATCATTGTTGTTTTTTTTTATGCATAATAAAGTCCACCTTCTGTTAATAATGAGGACCAAACTGAGTAGAAACTCCATCTGCAGCCAAACTAACCTAATAACCTATACATGTCAAGCGTATCAAACGGCCTACAGCAGTCTATGTTAATATTTATTTTTTGGCTTTTACAGGACTTTTAAAGTTGACAAAACTAACACGGCTGAGTCTGAACAGCAACCGCCTGACTTCACTGGACACAGGGGTGCTTGAGAAACTGCCTCACCTTCACTGCCTCTCTGTTGAGAACAATCATATCAGCTCCCTGCAGGGCCTGCACAAAGTTTCCTCCTTGATTGAATTTTATATCGGAAATAACAATATATCTACAAACCGGGACATCTACCATCTGAAGGTAAGAACACAACTTTGGTGCACCCACCTACTGCATCCTGCCTGATGTCTGTTAAAGTTTGTGTAAAAGAAACAAAGGTTGACAGTTATGATAATGATAACCAACAAAGAAAGAATGCAAAGCTGTAATCAGTTAGAAGGATGTAATGCTTTCTCGTGTGTCATGTTCAGCTATTTAACTGCTGCACTGCTGCTTTTCTTGTTGGACCATTTGTGTTCCCACTGCATGTGCAAACTGTGGCCCTTCTGCTTCTTTATATCCACTTGTCAATATTCCATGCATTCACGATCCCGTGTGTCATCTACTGTCTTTTTTTGTTTCCCAGACCACCCTGAGGCTCCTGTGTTCTGTTGTTGACTAGAACTGGCCGTCTCAGTGCACCACACCTCTCCTCCCAGCCACCCACAACAGCATGACAGCTTTGGCTTTCCAAATCAGTTTCAATTACTGGGCACCTAATTTTGGATTCTTTTTCTCCAATGGCTGCCCTATCTGTGCTTGACTTCACCTGAGCTAACTGATGTGTCTTCAGGTCCTAAACGTCCTGCCCTATTGGCATCTGACTGCTCCTATAAAATCGCTGTTCACTTTTCCTACTCTTGTCTACATGATGTGTGGTGCCATACATTTTTGTGGCTTCTTTGTTCTGGCTCCTGTCACCATATTGCCTGAGCGTTCTTTGTCAGCTACTCCTTTTGTGTCGCCTGGTTCTTTTATGTCCACTACGAACCCACCAATGAGAATTTCCTATGTTACAGCTACTATTCCTAGTAGCTGACATCTTTGTGCCAATGTCTGTTATTGTGCCACGTGGCTTGTTTGTATTTGGACCTTATTCTGCAGCTACTGGCCCTGTGGTATCAAGTTGTTCTATGTCTATTAAAGTCCTCTGACTCAAAATACTTTCACTACAGCATTTGCTTCCTCTGTGGTAACACAGTGTCTGTTCAGGATATACCGGATACTCACCCCATGGTTCCTGGTTTACCAGCGTCGCTTTTCACATATGATGTCTGTTACTTACCATTTAGGTTAATAACCCTGAGTCTATTTATATTTGAATGGCACTCCTCACTGAGTTTTCAGATAAAATACAAGTATAAATGTTACAAATAACTATATACATAATGAGTACACATTGAGACACAGATCTGATTGTAGTAAAGTAGTTTAAAAGTAATTAACAAACACTACCGATCAAAAGTTTTACAACACCTCGGTTTGCCAGTTTTCCTTTAAATTTAATCAATTGAAATGCAATGAATGACCTAAAATGGTGAAAAAGTAAGTAGTAAACTGCCAATGGTTTAAACGTAAAGTTTAGGTTAGAAAAAATATCAGAATATTAAAAACAGTCTTCTGTCAGGGAACAACTAATAGTTTACAACCTACAGATGTTCTGCAGCAATGACAATAAATTAAGCCTTGCAAGTTGAAGCAAACAATTTGCACAGGTGTCCCAACTACTGTTGATTACTTAAAAACCTTCTGTGTGTCTCAAAGCAGATTTGGAACAGAGTGTGTTACTACACCGTCTACATTCTAGAAAGTTGTAAATTCTCTGTACTAATTCCCTTTATCATTTTAAACACTTCATGTCTTCGACTGCTCAGCTCTTTTAATATTTCCTCATAATTCATCCCCTGAAGGCCTCGAATCAGCCTAGTCGCTCTTCCCTGGTCTTTTTCTAGCATCCCTCTGTCCTTTTTGTAGCCTGGAGAGCAAAACTGTATACAGTACTCCAGATGAGGCCTCACCAGCGCATTATAAAGCTTCAGCAGAACCTCCTTGGACTTGGACTCCACACATCAAGGTGCTATATAACCTGCAATTCTGTTAGCCTTCTTAATGGCTTCTAAACACTGTCTAGCAGTTGATAATGTTGAGTCCACTACGACTCCTAAATCCCTTTCATAAGGTATGCTTTTGAATTTCAGACATCCCTTCGTGTATTCAGTTCTAACATTTTTACTTCTAACGTGTAATATTTTATATTTATTTACATTAAATTTCATCTGCCACAAATCTGCCCCAGCCTGTATGGTATCTAAGTCCTTAATAATTTCATGGATTTCAAATTATCTGCCAATCCATCTTTCTTGGTATCATCTGCAAACTCAACCAGTTTGTTACTTATACTTCCTATCCAAATCATTTATATGTATTAAAAATAGCACCAGCCCAGCACTGTCCCCTGTGGAACAAAACACTAAGGAGGCTACCCAGCATCCAATCAATAAGCCAACAGATGACCAGTTAATTCAAGGGACTCAAACTCTGTTCCTGGAAGGCCAACCTTTTCGCTGCAACTAGTTCCATAATTAGGAGCCAAATCTTCAATGAAACCTGTGAATTAATTAAATGACTTTTTAGTGCTCTGTTTCTGCTATGCCAAACATTTCCAAATAAGCTGATTTTCTTTTCTTGTGCGAGCACTATCAACATGCATTGTGATGTAGAACAGATGAATATTTTTCAGACCGTCACTTTTCTTTTTTTCAAATTATTTTTTTGAAGCTGCTATTTTATGATGGCCGCACAGTTGTAAGGAGTTTAATGGTCATCTGTTGGTTTGCTTTTCATCTCTTTATTGTTGGTTGGAACAAAAAGCAGCAGTCATTTGACACCCATCCTGTAGCTCATTTAGGTTGTTCAGATTTGCATGGAGCTGCATGAATACTGATTTGCCTAATTTATTGAATGATTTGCACTGCTTATGTGAGTCGCCTGTTTATTTTCACAGGGTCTCTCCAACCTTATTATTCTGGATTTGTTTGGCAATCCGATTGTGCAAAATCAAGAAAACTACAGACTCTTTGTTATATTCCATTTGCCAACACTCAAGGCCCTGGATGGATCCGCGGTGGTAAGATGAATGATTGTTTCTGTGTGTTGCTTAATTTCAAGTTTCTTCATAATCAAACGTAAAACTTCCATTGCATTTCTATTTCAAAAAAATAGATTAAAAATGTATTTTATCTTGATGAATTCTCATGTCTGGGACTGTGCACTCTTAAAAATACTGGTTCTTTAATGCCACTTCATGGTTCTTTATTGGGTTTTGTGGTTCTTCATAGATCTATTGCTTGACAAAGCACAGTTTCATTCTGGCATGGTTTCTTTGCATATGATGTTGGTTCTTTGCGCTTTGAAAAACTTCCTAATATATAAAAAAATTAAATCTTTAATGTTTGGTAAGCTAACTAGCAGGATATTAACAGATTAAGAAAACCTGAACTTAAGGTGTGTTATTATATGCAGCGAGAGTCCTTTTAACATCAGGGGCCTCATGTATAAACGGTGCTCACGCACAAAAATGTTGCATACGAACGTTTCCACGCTCAAATCGCGATGTATAAAACCTAAACTTGGCGTAAAGCCACGCACATTTCCACGGTAGCTCCAACCCTGGTGTACGCAAGTTCTTCACTCTGTTTTGCAGACTGGCGGCACCCAGCGTCAAAGCAGTGCTACTGTTCCTGTGTGGTTACCCTTTCTTTTTTAGATGCACATCCCTGACACGGCTTTATCATATACACTGAAATTAACAGCAAATTGTTTATTAGTTTAAGGCATCTGATTGTAATTAACCTGTAACAATATAATGGTCCAGGGAATAGCCAAAGTATTCCAAATACCATAGCTGCTTTAGCATTGTTACTCTCACTGCACCTTCTTATTCTTCTTTCAGCTGCTCCCGTTAGGGGTTGCCACAGCGGATCATCTTTTTCCATATACTCTCACTGCACCACTCGGAGTATTTATATCACTGTATCTGAGTGGGGAATCACAGATCTACAGCAGCTGATCAGAAAGAGAATTATCGGTATACAGCATCAAGCACACGCTGCCTCAGCCATGCTGCCTATTTGAACTGCTCTCACACGGCAAATGCTTCAAAGCCTTTCCTGTACAGACATCGCGGGTCAGAAACAGTTTCATCCCAAGAACTATAAACGCACTCAATCGGTCCATCAAGTGCTCCTTGTAGAACTGTTTGTACTTATAAGTACAATCACCTCACTGTAAACTTGCACTACAGTTATAATATTGCACAACCTGAGCCACTTTATAAAGCGCGTCTTTACATATGATAACGATATCATTTTTAAGATGAAATGCAGCAAAATCTGTTTATTATATTATACAGATAAAACTTTAACTTCATTTAAATAATCTATATTGTTAATAATTAAACATGTGAGGACATGGTGTCGCTGTGCTAGCAAGGATCTGGCGCTCTGTTCACAGATTTTTCCTGCCTCGCGCTGTATTCTTGCTGTGCCTGGCGCGACACTGGAAGGACAGATGGATAGAATAATTAAACACGTACTATGAAAATATTTCAATGTTCCATCAAAGTTTTGAAGAATCGGCGTTCTAAGCTTACAGATGGCTTAACATCTATTACTGAGTTGATTGTGTGGCGATTGGGTATTTGGAGAAAGAAAAGTAAGGACAGGAATTGGGGGTTAGTATGTTTGAAAGAGACAGTACTGCTACAATAAAGTATTTCATCGGAGGTCACGCATGGCGCAGCAAGCATCTTGCGTGAGACATGAACAATCACTGCGCCACCGTGTTCCCATGTAAACATGCTTTAACTCCTATCATCAAGAAAATGATATCACATATACATCTCAGTATTTTCATTTTTCAGAGAGCTGTAATATTACGATTGTAATGGATTCTGTGTCCTGTCGGAGGAAGAGAAAGCCCAGAAGCACGTAGTGATTCACACACATAGAGCACATAGAAGATCAAAAACAAGATAAAGCATTTAACGTGCTACTTTAGTTACGAGGGGATTTGAGAAACTAGTAAATTAAACGATTTTTAGAAGAAGTTTATGATGTTCTACTTTAATGACAAAATAAACTACGTGATTAAAGTGGAAATTTCGAGATTAAAGTTGACATTTCGTGCTTTTTTCCTACTGTGTGCCTTTTTTTTTTCTCTGTACCCGAATAAGCTTTCATATGACACTCAGACGGTGGGCTACGACTCGCCTTTTCGTGGCGACTTTGATATGTAACAACTTCTTTTTTATTTTGGGCACTGTGCAACTTTGTGAACTTGAGCTTTCGAGTTTCTCCGACATGCTACAGTGTGTCACTCGATCAACTTCCTTTTGTTGATTATATCACTGTTTAAACCAACAAATAGTAAGTTTTTCCCTGCCTCCACTTGGAATTCGCAGAAATTCTTCTATTTTCCCCTGTGCTTTTGCCATTGTCTTTTCACAGAGGGCTGAGCTTAAGGGCTCTTTATATTAATTTGCATATTCAAAGATGCGTAATTCTCGGAGGAGTTGGGGTGGGGCAGCAGGCGCATGCATGTGCGTTACTTTTCAAGCTGACCGGGATTTATGTAGCGGAAGAACGTGGAAGTTGGAGTAAGCACAGATTTATGCATCTGGATTTTTTTAAGCACATTTTGGCTTTTGTGCTTACGTCATGTTATAGTGTGAATTCTACGCATAGCGTTATACATGAGGCCCCTGGTGTTTTGAAAAAATGCGTCTCAGCTGTTCCGATACTCCTGACACATAAGGGATCACCAAAGGTTTTCGCTTAACCAGCGGTTGTCCTTCCTCTCTCCTGGATTGCTTAGAGCATTCTTTAGGTGTCTTCCCTACTTTGACATTTTCTCAGGGCCTTTTTGATATGATGTTCTTCTGCTTCCCTGGCCACTGTGTCTGTGGGTATGGTGTTTGCTCTGTGTTGTAGAGTCCTGATGACACCTATTTTGTGCTCTAGTGGATGGTGAGAGTCAAACATTAAATACTGATCCGTATGCGTTGGTTTACGGTACACATCAACTTTCAAATGTCCCCCATTGCTGATGGAAACTTCACAATCTAAGAAAGCTACCCTGTCACATTTCATGTCCTCCCTGGTGAACTGGATGTGTTTGCCAACTGAGTAGATGAAGTCAGTGAATTGTGGTACCTCCTGAGATTTGATTTTCACCCAGGTGTCGTCCACATACCTGAACCAATGGCTCTGTGGTCTTCCATGATAGGATACGATACACACTACTTCAAATACAAGTGCACGCTAATTCAGTCAAGATAAAATCGATATTGAATAAGGGCATTATGAATCTATATCAGTTCTGATACTCAGCCCTAGTGAGTAAAGGAGCATTACAACTAAATTACAGTAATGCTTACAAAAGTACATACTGAAAAAAAATTGAGATCAACCAATTTAACAATTACCAATCAAATCATTTGAGGGGGGTGTAAATAAATAAATAGATTGATCTAGATCGGCTGCCTATCGATTAGTGAACCACTAGTTAAAACGCTGGCTAGTTCTCATAAAGATATGCACAGTATTTCTAAGTTTTGATCAAACAATTTCACGGAATTTGCCAGTACAAGATCTTAGTAAACAATGATAGAAGGATCACACTTTTAGAATTTCAGATAAGAAATGCAACTATATTTTCATAAAATACATTCCCCAAAAATATATGCAAAGCATACTAAACTTCAGCTAAAAACTGCAGATGCACACTTTTTTTTTAAATTGTCTAAATTTATTCAAGATATGTGTTTCGCAATCTTTAAACAGGTATCCCATCTCATGTCTATACTTACGTCAAATATTGAACCAAAATTATTCAGCGAGCTTTGTATCATAAACCACTCCTAAACCGTGAATATCTGAAGTAATACCTGATGAAATACTTTGAGCAAGAAAAGAAAAACACCTTTGTATCTTGTACTAAATTGCTTTCAGAAAAATTATCTTGGTTTATTAGAATAAACTGCTCTACTTAATAAGCATCCTAGGTTATCTTAAGCTGAAGAAAATAAATTGCTCCCCATGAGGAATGGCCTGAAGAGAGAAGGTAGACTGTTTTGGAAAATGTCTGAAGTAGTTGTTTTTTGCTATTGCTGTTGAAATTAGTTTTTTCTTTTTTTTTTTAATCTGGCAAAAATTAATTTTTTTAATACCTTGTCGATATTGTGATCTTTTAATGACTACTGCTTTGCAATTTATTAAAAAAAAAAAAAAAACTAAATTTCAACAGCAATATCAAAAAACAACTGCTTCAGACATTTCCAAAACAGTCTACCTTCTCTCTTCAGGCCATGTCTAAACGGCAAGAAAACAAAGTACACTACTATAATATCTAAGAAGCCTCAGTCCCAGTGCTAGCAGAAAGGTTGAGAGATTGGTACTTCCCCTAAATTCAATGATGTAGTAATTCACTGTTATCAAGCAGAAACGTTTGTCAATCATGATGATGTTATCTAGATCTTTTCTCACTGCTGTAAGATACTGCATTTTTCCTAAGTGCAGTGGCTCCCTAAAGTATAGAAAAGGTTAAAACATTCAGTTCTGTCCAAAATTGATCTTCATAAAGTCTCTCTCCAAATTCTACTTCACACAAAGTACTATACTGTATAAATATGGCATTACTGACATTTGGCATTTTGCTTTATCCAATTTCTAGGCAGCACTCTTCTCAAATGTCCACCACACCTTTTCTCATACAGATTATATCTTTAATAAAATGCTTTCTTTTTTGTGCTTGCAATTATAATAATATAACCGACTCACTTTTATTGTTACTTCCTAATAGGTCTCTGTTTTGGCAGGTATTGATGCTTTAAAAGCTTGAACATCTCAATACCTGGTTTGCTTGAATTTGTTTTAACTTAAATGCTCTTTTCAAATTGATATTATCCAATGTAACACTGGCCTCTACACTATAAAGTTTACTAATTTGTGAATTTCCCATTGGGATTAATAAAGTTATCTATCTATCTATCTATCTATCTATCTATCTATCTATCTATCTATCTATCTATCTATCTATCTATCTATCTATCTATCTATCTATCTATCTATCTATCTATCTATCTATCTATCTATCTATCTAATGTAATTAAGGGAGTGGGGGTAGAGTCTTCCTTCATCCCTCTGTTTTAACTAAGATTTGCTGCCTTCATATTGAACAAATGGAACTCACTAGCAGGATTTGTTTGTGGCTTCATGCCAGATAAATGATAGCAAACACACACTCAATATGATATTTGAACTATACATCAAGAGACCCAATGCATATAGAATAAATAATGTGGCTGCACTATAGATAAGTGAACAGCTGCTAACCTAAAGATCCAATGTTCAGGATCCTTCTCTGTGAAAGCTATGTACGAAAACACAGGACTAATACAAACTGTGCAAAATATTACTGACACACCCAATAACTGGAACAAGCACATGCAGCTACCTGGCAAAAGAAATGACGTCATCTAACAAATACTGCTCCTGGATCAACACTTGATAACATTGTTGGTCTCAAAAATATACATATTCATTAAGTTTTAAGGCTTTTGTTTATAATGGAACCCCAGTATCCATAAGCTCCATATTATAAAACTCAAGAACGGGTTATTTATTTTTTAAATTTATAAAATACGCTTCACTTTAGAACACAATTTCATGTTCCAAACTAATACTGTATATACCATGCTTTTGAAAAAAAAAAAAAAACTTAAAAAAAAATACCAAACTTTTCCTTTAATTATGCATTCTGTCAAACGGGCTTCCATTAATACTTCTGTTAAAAGTTGGAAAATATCATCCACTGTTTTTCACTACCATCAATGAATTGATTGATGACATTCCTCAAATTCACTCACAGTTCACTAAAAAGTTTTCAATAATTGGGTTTTCATCTGAAAAAAAAAAGTCATTTGTTGACTGGATGGTGATATTGTGTTCTCTGCATATGTTGGTATGGATGCTGTAAACAGCACTTATAACTCCGTTTTTAAAAGTGAGCACTATATTTCAAATGCATTAAATTTTGTCATTATATTGGGCTAGTCAATTTATTTAAATATAGTAATTAAATGTTTGATATATTGGGCTGCTTTGGTAAGATTATGACTTTGTTGTCCTTGTCACTGCAAGCTGCTGGTTAGAGTAACAGTTCAAGTTCAGATCTGCCTCTGTTTGTATCCTGTATTAACTAGTGTTTTTCACCCAGTGAACCATGAGAGCTACCCAGGTGTGCATGGAAATAACAGTGTGGTACACCTGGGTCCAAACCTAAGAGAGACAAGCTCTGTAGGTGGTCAAGACCTGTCTGAGGAGGACACGACTACCTTGAGGAAGCTGGCATGAAAGCAGCTCTGTGATCGCAAAGTTGCAGACTCAGCACTCAGAGAACTTCAGACACGTCTCCCTTGGTTGTGTCAGCAGCAAGTCTCACAGGGCTGGTGGATAGTGGGCATATGAGTTGCGTCTGAGTCAGCTGGCAAAGGGACAAAGCAGCTGGAAGCTGCCACCAAAGTGCTCACTATGTGCCATGTCTGTGAATGCTGATCTTAGAGCTGCTTTTTTTAGCAGCTTCTCTGGTAGTCCTGCACTTCGGACAGTTGAGCACGTGTATGAGATATAATGTGTTTGTGGTTAATAAACAGTGGTGTGCCTTGGATGTTTTTGGTTACAAAAAAGTGTGCCACCACAGAAAAAACTTGCGAATCCCTGGTATAGACTGAAATACTGCTGGGTTTTATTACTTCCTTCCAACTCAGGTTTTACTGCACAATTTTTTAGCATTGTTCTGGGTTGGAGGCAGTTAGCGTAATAATACATCTTTTAAGAAAAAGCTGCCAGTTTTGTTGGAAGTACCAAATATTCAAAGTTATACTGTCAAAAAAAAAGATTCCACTCGGTTTAGTAGTCATTTTTCATTTAGAATTCAATTTTCATTTTCTCAGTGAGACTTCAAAAGTAACATTAAGCAAAATGCAAAGTGATTTAAGCAGTGCAATATGATTATAAAGTGTAGCAAAAGTCAGCATCTTCCAAGTAAGAAAGAAAAGCCAAGTTTACTGTCAAAACAGCTTACATCTACTTTCTCTCATGAGAAACAGGAAAAGGAAAATACAGTATAAATTAAGATGTGGGTGGGCAGCACAGTGGCGCAGTGCTGCTGCCTCACAGTTAGGAGACCCAGGTTCGCTTCCCGGGTCCTTACAGTGTAGAGCTTGCATGTTCTCCCCGTGTCTGTGTGGGTTTCCTCCGGGCGCTCCGGTTTCCTCCCACAGTCCAAAGACATGCAGGTTAGGTGGATTGGCGATTCTAAATTGGCCCTAGTGTGTGCTTGGTGTGTGGGTGTATTTGTGTGCCCTGCGGTGGGCTGGCGCCCTGCCCAGGATTTGTTTCCTGCCTAACGCCCTGTGTTGGCTGGGATTGGCTCCAGCAGACCCCCGTGACCCTGTAGTTAGGATATAACAGGTTGGATAATGGATGGATGGATGGATGGATATGGGCACAAATGAAAAGAAAAACAAAACAGAAAAGAAAGTCGCAGCCCCAGAATTATAAAGGCTTTAAAGAGCTGACATTCTCTATCAGGACACAAATCAGTTGCTGTGTTCGCCTTGTTTGTTGAATTATTTACTGGTAATTTGGCCAGTTTAGGTGAACTTTTTCCCAGCTTCCCATAATGCTTTGTGAGGCCAGCGCGACATTCCCTGAAGCTGTAACAGCCAGCACTGGATGGGACTGGACGGTCTCCCCCCCTGGGTATATAATGCTGATCATTTGCATTACAGGCTTTGTGGGACTTAGTGGTAGAACAGATAAGTAAATAATGCAGATTCTCAAATTTTATTTTTATGAAACATCTACAACATAAATAACAAATTATCTCTGCTTGTCGCCAAATGTGCAGGTTGATCTTTGAGTTCCGGTGTCAGTATTAAAGAAGGAGGCGTGGTGCTCTATGCATACATAATTAGCCACATGGAGGAAAAAACAAACCTTGAAGGAACTTGATACCTCCCCCCCCACTCCAAACACGGAGACACTATGAAATAATAATAATAACTAAAGATTTATTACTATTTACAGGTCATTTCTAGCTTTTTTGATAGAAGAAAAAGTCCAAAGCATCAGCACAGACAGTTTTGGAGAGCCTTCAGTGCGACTTCAGCCAGCAGTTTCAGTCATGACATGCCACTTTGAATTTTCAGCCTTTAAAAGGACCTACGTATTTTTTCTGACTTTTGACTATGATTTTGGCATTTCCTCTTTGTTTGACTGTGCATCTCTGACTGGGTTCTTTCTTCTTTGAACTCACAGAGGTACAGTGGTGCAGTGGTTGGCACTGCTGCCCGCACATCTCAGGTCACCTTTTTGGCTCCAATAATCGGTCCAGTATAGTTTGAAGACATTATAAAGATAACTTCACCATTATAATCCAGTTAAATCTAATTCAGTTAATCCTTTCCCTTTGACTTCAATACATTTCGCAGAGTTCTGCGATATTTGGAAACGCTACCTGGATTTCTCTGAACTTGAGGCAAAGCGAACATCATGGAGTTCACTCAACACTATTCATTAGGCTGGCAGAGTATACAATACTTACTATTCTTGAATGATCTGAGAGTCTGCTTGTTGTGAAACGTAGGCAGGAATACAGTTTGCTATGCTGTGGTCAGGCTTTCTCAAATCTTAAACTCTCTTTCCAAGGAGCCCTCCGAATGTAGAAAATGCAAAGGACGCCTTTGGAGGCCGGTTAAGCGCCTGATATGGTCACAGAGAAGTTGGGACACTCGGACTACTCTGACATCCATGAGCTTGTGACCTGCCTGGATCAGCCATAAGGTAATGTGAATAAGCCATGGAACAGAAAGAATCCTGACCTACCATGCACAGTGATAAGAATGAAATAGTTTCCAGAAAAATGATTAATACATTTATACAAAATATAAAAGATGGTGTCATAGTGGTGTGATGGCTAGTCCTTCTGCCTCACAACTTTAACAGACATGGTTGTAAACATCAGCCTGGTCATTATCTGTTGTGAAAGACAGGAGGTGTCACTGATCCTCAAACCCTGGGCTCAACTCAATGATGCCATGGGTTATATGTCATGAGATATAAATATAAAGTCATGGGTTCAAATGTAATGACTTTATTCTATCCAGTACCTTTACAGGCCCTTCTAGAATCCCCGTAAAGTACATCACAACAATAAGGACCTTTCCTCCTTTTCTGTTCTACTCCTCTTCATCTCCAAGCAAGTGTTGTCCCCTCTGCCTTTCCAACTCCGACTCTCCTGGATGAGATCAAGCAGCTTCTTTTATCCTTGACCCGGGAGCACTTTGGGTGCTAGGGCATAGTCTGCTGGAAGCACTTCCAGGTCAAATAGAAGACCTCTGAAAGTAGGGATTACCAGTTCCAACAGCTCCCCCTGGTGGCCACCACAGAACCCAACAGGACTGTCCCGTGGGACTACAGGTCCCAGCATGCAATGTGGGTATCTGTGTGGAAATCCTAACTCCGGATGCTGCCATCTAGTGTTATCAGGGGGATAAAGGATCCAAACTTTGTTGTCTCCCCTGGTCCTTCCATTATATTGGCCTCCCGGTTGGGTAAGAGTTTCTGTTCTCTCCCGCTGACATTCATTTTCTTTTATTATGGTTGCCTGGCCTGACGAAGAATCATCCTCCATCTCCTTTGGAATGTCTGGTCCATCTACAGTGTTACACATTGTGCAGTCTCACAGGGCCAGACATATAATATATACATCTGGAGACAACCACGAGTGAATTTAGTTTAAAAGTGGATGAGATACAATCAGACATTTCACTGATTGTGAGATTTCTAAACCAATCAAATGCCTCACAAAGGTAGAGCTCAAAGTATGGGCGTGGCTTTAAACAGCAAAGAGCAGTGGGGTTCTATTAACCTGGTCCGATCAACAACAAGCCAGTGATTGTCACCAATAAACCTTTTCTGAAAAGTCTTCTAAAAAGATCCCTCTTAAACATATCAGTCTATGTCATGTGTGTATAGAAACACACTATATGTGGTAAAAATAAGCATAACCTGTTGTAGGAAAAATTTGTTATGCTAAACCAGATTATACTTTGGCAAACAAAGACATCACTGGGCTTGTGGTGAAAGGCAATCATGCATTGCAACCACCTCTGGGTGGCCTGTTCTGCTCACAGTTATGATGATACACTCGGAGTCAATGTGAGATTAAAGGTATTGGCAGCTATGACCATGGAAAAATGAGCTGTAAAATATGTATTTGAACTAAATATTACACTGTTAAACCCAGCAAAAATGAAGTGAAAAGAGCTGCTGACTGCACATTATAAGAGAATCGATGAACAATGATAAAGAGTCAGGTGGGTACCAGGTCTGATAACCCCCTGTATAAAACTGAATAACAAGAAAAATGAAAAACAAAACACGCAGTCATTGTAAAGAGGTCCTTTTTAGACTTGCATTCAGAACAGAACTGCAAAGATGGCTGGCAGGTCCAAGTGGATGGACATGGGAAGTGATGTCAGTGGTGTTTATAGCCGTGGTGTTATCATCCGGCCTGCAGAGGGAGGAAAAGAGAAAAGCATTAGGACACAGCGCCAACCCTGGGGGCGGGCAGTAGAATTACAATCACAAGTGCCCTTCAGCTGTCCCCTAGGCACACAACGTCTACAGGAGAAAGTAAAGGGTTAATATTTCTGTCTAATTAGAATGCCAGACATGTCATATCAGAATATAATCGCAGCTGTTATATACAGGTGTACACCACAATGCCTTGTTTGCTGTTAACCATCAGCGACACCAAATGCACTTCAGAAGACATCATCCACATGAAGCTAAGCAAGTACTTGGATGGGAAACCAACCAGGAAAAAGCTTGGGTTTGCTGCTGAAGAGGTGTTGCTGAGGCCAGCAGGGAGCACTTATCCTGTAGTCTGAATCTGGATCTCAGTGCTCCAGTGCAGTGATGGGAACACTGTGCTGTAAAAATGGTGCCATCCTAGGGTGTATGCTCATGTCCTGGCTAAATTTTCTACTACGGCCTGGTCATTCTGGCCCCCTAATCATCCTGTCTCTGATTGGCTAACTATCTCTCACACCTTCACCACATAATAGCTAACATGGGGTGAGCATACTGGCACAAAATGGCTGCCACCACATCATCCAGGTGGATGCTACGCATTAGTGGTGGTTGAAGTGGCTCCCCAATCACTGTGTAAAGCACTTTGAGTACCTTGAAAATTGCCCTATAAATGTAATGAATTATTATTAAATTATTGTTGTCATTCCATGTGGTTCTGCAATATTCAGAGTAACAACAAGATGTATAAATGAATCATTAGGCTTAATTTCCTTTGTGCTGCTGAGCTTTTGAATTGATAAAGCTTTTAACTTTCTATTTTCCTGCAGTATCATTGAGTTTCTATTGTGCTGTCTCTTTCTGTGCGCCCATGGTCATACGCAAGGAGAAATGGGACACCACACTCCTGAACATTTAAAGTACACAGACTAGAGGAACTTGGGGGTGGGTGTTTGAGAAGAAACCGTGTGGGCGGAGCCTTTTCACTGTTTTGCACTACAACAATTTTAGTGAGTTGTCCCAAGATGTGTATCCCTGTCCCGAGAATCACTTGGCTATATGAGACTACTTGTACTTCTGCATCTGAGTATTCTGATGTTCCTCATACAACCAAAACACATGCAGGTTGTGTTAATAAGAAACCCTTAACTGGCTCGGTAGAAATGACTGTGGGCTATGAGTGGCCAGATTTGCTACCACCTTGCACTCAATGCTATCAGGATAGGCTCAGACTTGTAGATGGCATATGGTATGGATGGGAATCCTGACCAGGAGAGGGGATGGTACCTTACCCAGATGGGAGGCTCCTGGAGGACAGACAGATGTCTTGGCCAAGGGAGAAAAAGGCACCAGACCCAAAAAGGGGCTCTCGGGAGGAGGAATTCCATACCTGGGTGGGAAGCCCCAGGCAATAGGAAAGGTGTCCCAACTGAAAATGTGTCATGGACCTTCCCTGGCTGAGATAAAGAGGATAGGGAAGGACTGTCTCCGAAGCCTGTTTATTCCCCCCTGGTGATAGATGGCAGCAGCCTTCCATATCAACGCCCATTCAGGAACCAGCAGGGAATACTGGGAAATGTACTGCCACAAGAGGGCACTGCAGGGAGAGCTGCTCCCTACTATATTGGACTTGTGTATTACCCGGAAGTGTTTCCAACAGGCAGCAGCCCTGGCACTGGAAATACTCCCGGGTCCTCAATAAAGGGACTATACTCCCTATTCAGGCGAGTCGGAGCTGGGGAGGAAGGAAGGAAGGAAAACAACACTTGACTGGAGGAGCGCAGTGCGGTGGTAAGAGGAGAGGAGAGGAATTGTGAAGAGATTGTGAGAGAAAAAATCTCTGCTTGTTACTTTTTTTTGTGTATAATAAACACCTTTTGATTTGAACCCAGGAGTGCATTTGTGTGATCGTGTTTGGGGTTTGGGGCTCGCTGATGGCCCAGTTCCACCACAGGCTTCAACAACACCAAAATCAAAACAGTGGATTCAGAAAATGAACAAGCGGGGTTATTTGTTCAGAATAAGCAAAACAGGCATTTAAATATCCAAAATATAAATTAAAAAGCAGATCTGTGGCAGAGCAAGTGCCAGCTTGGCTATCCAGGGCCTTGTTTGGTCCCCAATTTGTGTAGTGGGTTAAATGAGTACAGTTTTCCTCTGCTCTGATTCATATGTGACATTTGTGATTACTATTACATGTTAAGTAATTGGTAGGAGGTAACATTTCTTTTTATTTACTGTCTAATCTCCAGGACGGTGGACCTTTCACCTGCTGAGCTGTTTAAATCCCTACGGAGTGTGAATTTGGAGCATAACAGTCTGACGTCATTTTGTGGCCTAATTTTCCTTCCCAATGTGAAGGTAAACTTTTCCAATGTTCAAATGCCTCCTGTGTAAAGACAGATCGTAAAATAAATTATGGAAACATTTTGTTAATATAACAAAGGTTATGACATGAGGTTTCATCTAACATAATGACCTGTTCTAGTCAGCATGAGGATAGGTGCCATGCTAGTTCATTGTTTTTTAAAAGACTTCTGTAATTCTTTAAATGTTAAATTTATACTCTTGAAACATGCAAAGGAAAAATTAATAGGCAAAAACTTCATGTGCAAAAGTAAGTGAACCCTTGACGTTGTGGTCATTATTGTCACGTGTACAGAGTACAGGGAAATTGTTACTTGCATGTGCTAATTTAACATGCAACATACCTTTGCTCTCCATCATTATGATTAGTGGCTATAACTACTTTACCTCTAAACTTCTATCACATTTGTCATTACAATGCAAGTTAAGAACAGGGGAGGAGTAAGACAAGGATGTATTCTGTCTCCATGTTTATTCATCTTGGCGTTAGACCATGTACTGAGGGAGGTTAATGAAACAGAAAATAGCGGAGGACTAGATATCGTTGGAGCGCCTGTTGAGAGTATTTGGATCAGAATTAGAGAAGCTGGGATTAAATATAAGCATAGTCATAACAAAATGGATGAAGATTGATGAACAAGAAGAAATTTATAGATTGCAGTAGTCGAGTACAGTAGCAAGAGTAGAGAGATTGGAAAGTGAGATGGAGGTGAAAGACGGTTGTGAGATGGATGTGACAAAGAGATTAGATTTGGCAGGAGCAGTATTTGTTAAATTAGAAAGAGGACTTTGGAAAAAGACTAAGAGTCAGTAATGCACTAGTGGTGCTGGTAGCCTTGTACGGAGATGAAAGCTGGACATTTAGCCAAGCACTTAAGAGAAGACTGGATGTGTTTGACCGAAGACGCTTGAAGCAGATTATGGGAATAAGATGGCCAAGAATGATTACTTTAACAATGATTTGAGAGAAAAGAGTGGTGAAATGGAGCTGAGTGAAGTAGGCATATCAAGAATGATAAGATGAGCAGCACATGTTTGGTGCATACACGAACTCAAGGAAAGTAAGAAGAGTAGAAAGATGGATTCCAGTAGGAAGGAGAAGAGCAGGAAAATAAAGAGGTGGAAAGATATGACGATAGAGGAAGCAAGAGACAGAGCAAGGAGAAGAAACATGGAGGAAGTGGCACAAGATAGAAAGAAGCGGAGAAAGCTTTATAACAGACAGGAACGCAGCGTCGAAGACAGCAGATGCGTTGCCAACTAAACTAAATAAAAGCAAGTTGAACCCAAAAAGACATCAAATCATCTAATAAATTGACTGTAGTTGGCAAGAGAGACACAACACCAGATTCAAGTGATTAATGGTTCATTCAAAGGTAACTTGAAGGACCCAGCTTTATTAAAACAGAAAGTTGATTTGTTTGGTTCTTAACCATAGAGATGAATAAAATCACAACTTGCCAAAATTTACAGAGCTTCCACTAGTCAGCACAAGAATAGTTGGTCTTCAAGTTTTCAGGACAAGTTGTAAAGCATTGTCAAAAGTGCTTATTCTTCAAGAGTGCTTTGGTATTTTTCAAGTCCAATTTATTTCTTCACAATTATTGTATATACTGTGTCAGTATGCCTTATACAATTGTATTCTAAAGAAAAGTGTTTTTTATGAATTTTAAAAACATCTTGTCAGTTCTTGCAGTTTACACTAGGGCTGAAGGGTACTAGGGTCCGTAGGTGAATGAAAAAGCCTCGATAATAACAAAATATGTCCACTTTGAGAGGCAAATGTTTAAGAAAACATGCCTTCAATGTTTATGAGGCATTCTTGTAATAACAAAAGGAAACTAGATGTAATTATTTCATCATAGATTCTTTTCTTGGCAGTAATTTTCTTGAGAATAGAATACATGTCCTCTTTGTTTGTCTTCTCACAGCCACTGTTAGACCTAAATAAGGACGTTGATCAGCACAAAACCAATGACATGTCAAAGCTGTTCAAAGCAATTTTGTCTTTTGAGTTAATGGTTTGAAAATGCACATATCGGGGAAAAAACAAAACATTTATATTTTCTGTAGACTTCTTTGTGGTAATCACGATAATTTACAGTTATGGCTTGGAGTGCATGGTTTGGATTTGAACACTCAAAAAGAAGACCCACTGAAAGCGAACCTGTGAGTTTGTGGCTCTGTGTAGTCGCATACTGTGTAGAATAGTAGCTCTTATGTAGGGTGGTAAGGTAGAGCAATCGTTACTGGTGCTGCTTCATGGGCCTAGCATCATGGGTTTGAATCATGTGCCTGGTCATTGTCCGTGTGGAGTCTGCATGTTCGTCCAGACCTAGTGTTGTGTGCTCTCCAACACATATACAAAGCCATAAAGATTATTTGAAATGGTGCTTCCAGATTAGGGTGAATATAATTGTGCATGTGTGTCAGTTGTTCCCGTGACAGGCTGGCACACGTTTCTTACCTTTCACCCCCTGCCGCAGAGAGAGACACAATTGGCAAGATGAGGTGTAGAGTCCATTGTCTTTTAAAATGGCTGAATCTTGTTTACTTTTTTATTCCTTTCTAAAGGAATTCCTTTCTATTATTTTGCAATATTTGTGAAATCTCAAGATGCAGATTCATATCTGATAACATTCTTGCCTTGAAAGTTGGATGTAGACTATTTGGTATGTTTAAGCCTTTTTTCATGTCTGGACCCTGGTACCCTTCAGCCCAATTGTAAACTGCAAGAACTGACTACATATTTTTAACATTTTTATAAAAAAATTTGTGACAAATTAATGTGTACTATGATTGTGAAGAAATAAGTTAGACATGAAAAATACCAAACTTATTTTTTTAAATTAGTAGTTGTACATTGGTGAAGGGTCTTGCGACAGTCTTTGGAGCTGTGTGCTGTGGAGCCTTATGTTACTGTTAGGGTTACCCACAACAGATTGGTTTAAGGGGTAGGATCAGACAACAGGAACCCCAAAATAAAACTCCTATGGTGGTTCTTAACAACTCTACTCATATCTTTAACAGAACTGGTAAAGGTGATCGCAAAACCAGTCAACTAGTAAAGCCATACAGCGGCAGCAGTTTTATGGATTATGTTGAATTTATGGGAATAGTGGAATGTAAATCCAGGAAACGATTGATTTACTAGTCAAGCTTAATTTCTATCCTCTCCTATAAACATGGATACAGTGTGGTGAGTTAAAGGATGAGATGATGAGCACAAGCAGTTGAAATGATATCCCAAGGCAGGGTTGCTGGTCTTGTTTACTCTCTGTGATAGGGTTAGCAATTCACAGTAGAAACTCTGGTTATCCTGATTGAGAGGGCCAGTCTGAATGCAGTTGGAATGCCAACTTGGCACTGCCCTCCGGTAGAAGACCCTGAGCAGAGGAGGGAGATAGAGGGAGGGATTCCATCTCTCATTTGGCTTAGGAATTTTCCAAGGAGAAGCTGGAGACTGTTCCTGAGGTTAGGATGGCCTGATCACTTTGACTTTCACCTGGAGAAGTTTATGAAGGATGATGAATAACCTAAAACTAAAAAAAAAAAACAATGTTCTGGTTCATCTGTCAGTCAGAAAAGAGCAGTTCATCTTACCAAATTCAGTTAAATCGCTGACTAAAAGATGCTCAACACGTTTTCAAGTGCTTATAAGTTAAGAGCAAATCATCTAAAGGCATCTCCTGCCTCAATCGATGTCAGTGTCGATGGGTCAGCAGTCTGAATGACAGTTACTATTTGTTGCTCTATATAAATGTATCTTTTCTCAAGTCACCGCCTTCAACCCTCAGTATGGTTGGCTTTGCATTTGATTTTTTGTTCCCTAATCTCTTTGTTTTCAGGTGTTGTATCTGAGCCACAACCATATTGAGTCTATTCTACCCCGTCAAAAAACACAGTCACAAGCAACCAACCGGCCGCTGCTGTATCACAAAGTGGCCTCCAGTGGATATGGGCAACCCTCCAATTCCAAGGGCTTCAGGTACGTCTTAAAAGATGGTGTGTTGTTCTTAGAGCAGCTAATTGATTTCCTTTAGATATTACCAGGGCAAATCTATGCAGAATTCATTGGGGAATTCCAGTCTTAACTGCAAAGGCTTAATTCCATGAAAGTCCCAATACAGCAACTTATCACACAATGCTTGTCTCAGCAGAGTGGCGAGGGGGCAGTGCAATTCATGGACTTCTCTATACATCACCTGAATATGGTTTGAGGCATAGAGGATCCTGCTTTGTAGCCATTAAAACGCTGACACACTCGGTTCACGTCCTGCGCATGCTCTCTCTGCTTGTAGCCAGTGCTGCGATGAGCGTTTCATCCACCCTGTTGTATAGTATGTGGTGATGTCTTGGTTGGGTGTTTTCAGCTCTGCGCCTTTTGGTCTGTGAAGCCTGCTGATGATGTCCAAGACCTGTGTATTTTCTGTTTTATTTAAACCACAATGAAAAGAATTAATTTGGAGTCGGCGTAGGGTTGAGTTATTCCACAATGTAGCAGCGTTTTTAAAGTTACAATGTGCATAACAAATGTGTAATAAACAACAGAGACAAGTACTAGAATGTTTTACTCCAGATAGCATATTGTTTATAGCTGTTATACCAACACTTTAAGGCAGAGAGCAAGAGAGAAAATACACTTCTTATTACTCAAATGTATTTTTTTCATAGTGAGCATACTGTCAAAAAGAGAAATTCTGTGCATGTGCTCTCAGTAGCGATCTTCTAGAATTGGAACCAAACCTCTAAAGATCATCACAGTAGTGAGGACTGGTCTCAGTGGCATCTATAGAGAAGTTGAAAAGCAGGTGACTCAACAGCGTGTCGTACAGTCTACTAAAACAGTAGGGCAAGAACCATGGAAAGCTTGTGGCAGGACTGATTACCGACTGGCAAGCTGAGGCCTTCTTGTTCCTTTAAGAGTGAGACAGCCACTAAAGGCCCTGAGTGGACTGAGTACGATGAAATTACTTAAGATGACAATGACTCTAAACATACCAGTAAATCTACTAAGGGATGGCTGAAATGAATGGAATGGAGTGTTCAGAAATGGCCATGCACACAAGACACCATTCAAACATCACACAGCTGACAGAATTCTGCATGTAAGAGTGTGAAAAACATTCTCTCAGTTGATGTAAAAGACTGCTGGACAGTTATAAGAAATGTCTTAAGGGGGCAATGCCAGCTATTAGAGCCATGGGACGACTTTCTTCTTCCACAGGTGGAAATGGCATATCCTATTTTTCCTTAAATAAATTATTGCAAAGTGAAGTTTTCATTGTTTCTTCTTCAGTCGTGTCAACCTTATTCTAATGTTAAAACAACAAAAACGTTTCATACGGTTTACTTACTTTTTCACATGACTATATGTTGGTAAATAAGGCAGGTGAATGTCAGGTTTATTCAAGATGAATGACCTTCCTTTTTAAGTTACTACACCTGCTTTTCTTTTCAGATCATAATGAACTTTTCATTCTTAGCGCAGTACTTCAAAGCTTTCCACATAGTGGTGCATATTGTAGTGACATCAAGTAGGCTACCTCATCTCCCAATAGTCACATTGCATGAGAGATGACAAGAGAACTATTTTTTTTGTCAAACACATAGGGAGATGTGCCAGGATGTGCCACCTCTGTGCAATTTTTTTGCAGTAAGTGTCATTAATGTCTGTCCGTCAAGCTTCTGTGACTGGAGTTTTAATTAAATTTGTGTAGGTCTACTAACTCTGATTAGCATTTCTGGAGTTGCGTGGCTCAAGGTCAGCAAAAAAGAGGCCGAATAAAGATCTAAGTGTCAACGCTACTGTAATTCTCTTGACGAGAAGTCTATTTTGCTTTTCTTACACCCAACCCAGATGTAAAATAGAAGTAACTGTGTTGTCCAGTACACATTATATATAAGGTAACTTTGCGGAACATGGGTTCTAAAGGAGATGCTTTCAAGAATCACTCCAAGATTAGATCACATCAGGAAACCTCAAAGTTGTTTGCCTGATAGTACTCTGCTTTCCTGACCTCATTATATTACTCATTTAGATCTGCAGCTTCCCAAAGCATTTCTCCCTCAATCTGGTCAAAGACATCCACACAGGAAATGCTTCTTCACAAATAGGCCTTCTTACTCTAAGCAAACTACAGAAACGTCTTGGCTGGAGTTTGAAGTCCTGCAAATTTAACTTCCTTCATAACCAAAAGCTAATTTTACATAATGATTTGTAAAACGCTTGCATCTTTTAATAATTTGACACAAGACAGAGAATGAAGCTAAACAAGACAACGAGCAAGTTAAGCTCAGAGAGAGGGGTGCATTACTGGTATCAGCGTCAGCTTTCTCTTTCTCCATTTCCCCTCACCTGCTCCCTTAGGTTACCATCTCATAAAAATGAGAAAAACAAAATGTGCAAGAATTTAACAAATAATCAGCCATCTAACTATCCAGTATATAAAACTGATGTATCCAATTAAAGGGTTGCATAGAACTTAAAGTTATCCTGGGAGCGTTGAGTGGAAAGTGAAACCCAACCTGGGATGGGCCGCCAGTCTACCACACAGGCACAGAGACAAGTCCACACAGACAAATACCTGCCGTTGAATTTAAACTCTGCCTGCTCTGCTGCCTTTAAATGATAAATAATTATTATTATTAAAAAAGATAAATGAATGTATTCATTAATTACACAGCAAGCGGCATTAAAATAAGAGTACTTCATTTTTAGCTGTTTTTGGAATAGCAGGGTTGTTGGAAAATAAATGTAATAATCACTCTTCATGTTTGATAAGGCAAAAAACAGATATGACATATCCAAAAATTTAAGTGCTTGCAGGACAACATACTGGACATAAAGGAGACATCATAAGATTTGTGGCCGTTTTTTGAAATTGGGCCTGCTTAGTCTGATTGTCTGAGTCTGCTCAGCTGTAATTATTTGTGCCTCATTTCTTTTCATTTATCTCTCCTTCCTCATCTAGGGACACTGGACTGACTGAAAACCAACCAATTATAATGGAAAGCTTAGAGGTGCTTCATCTAGGCTACAATGGAATCTCCAACCTCTTGCATCTTCAGATTGGACGACTTGGAAATCTAAAAGCGCTCTATCTTCAAGGTAAGCACCATAGCGTTTATATGACTGCTACCTAATAATAGTAATTCACTTTATTTGCTATATTCAATTTCTTGCATTAGGAATTTGCAATTTTTCGCATACCCCGACTCACTCTCCAGAGACACACATAGAAGGAGAGAGACGCTTGGGGTCAGAGCACAGAGTCCGCTATTTGTACAGCCCCCTGGAGCAATTGCAGGTTAAGGGCTTTTGATCAGGGGCTTAACGGAGTAGCATTCCTTTTGGCACTGCCAGGATTCTAACCAGTAACCTTGGAATTACAAGCACTGATCTTTTAGCCAGAGAGCCGCCATACTGCCTTCATTTGCGTGATTTAATTTTTGGCAGCCACCTTGTATTTTTACAATCATTACTTTTTTGGACACCTGTTGTTGTAAAATTGGTGCACATTGCCTCGATGCCAGTGGTTAAAAAGTCATCTGAAAGTTCATTAATTTCTCATCTGAGTTGCAGATTCAAAGCATTTTTTCTATGTCCTTTGCTTAAAACATTTCTTGTTTGATTTTTGTATGGCTTTGACCTTTTTCCTGACATTTTTTGTCTCACATCTTTGCCTGATGTTCGTGTCTATTGATCTCCTGGATCTGACCTTTTTTGCCCAAACATCTATCTACTGGTTCTCATAAAAATGACTTGCCAGCTGTCTGATGTAACAGCTACCTTCGTCAGATGTTAACTGGCATCATGGAACCATAAAGGGGATTAATGGTGTCCTGCATTGTACTGACAAGGACAATCAGAGCAGAAACAATTCTGGATGTCTGACCCTTTAACTTTATCTGGTGTGGATGCTAGGGGCACTGTTGCCCTGTGGAACCCCACAGACAGACGTCCAAGACACACGTATAAAAGCACTAAGAAGAATTTTTAATTATTTTCTTCAATACAGTGCACAAGCACCACACACTCCACAATTCTCCAATACTATAGATCAATACAATAAATTAATAACAATACAACAATCCTCCACTCCCAGCAGCTTCGTCACCCAACTTCCCAACTCCGGCTGTCCTGCTGGGTCTTCACCAGTCCTTTAAATAGTCTATGACCCGGAAGTGCTCTTTCTCTTTTTCTGGGTCAGATGCCACATTATCAGTTCTCAAGCATCCCGGGAGTACTGTGGGCTTCCATCCTCGTGACTCTGAAGTACTTCTGAGTTGTAGGGAAAATAGGAGTCCCCAGGTCTTTTATTAGCTCCCTTTGGTGGCACCCACAGCACACAACAGGGCTGAGAAAATGGACTCCACGTCCCATGATGCCCTGAGGGAAACCAGGGCACAGTTACTGTCCAGGGGAGCTGCCACTAGTGTCCTGGGGGAAGCAGTGTCCTAGAAAGGCTGCTTTTCTCCATTCTTCCCGTTCTGGGACGTCCTGACCGGATTGAGCTGCTGGCCGTGTATCACATTGCTCCTCCCCCAGAAGAACATCATAGGGCGAAGTGGCCTGTCCTGCTAGGGTAGTCCTTTCTCGGGAGGGACTGTCTGCACTGACCAGACCATGGCGTCTCCTTGAAAAACAAGAGCAGGAGAACAACGGGGAGACATTGCACTTTTGTTTTCTTTTAGCAACCTCCCCTGTTCTCCCTGGACATTCTTTCCATAAATGGCCCGGCCGATGGCATTCATAACACAGCCGCCTCCCTGACTGTAATGTCCTGCGGGACTGGAAGCAGGCTGGTAATGCCCGCGTTGCACTTTGGCCAGCTGAGGGCAGACTATCACCCTGCCCACGCGGAGATCGTGCCCTCCACACACAAGAACTCACTGTTCTACACTCTTTATCAGGAGCTCCCTGCTTTTCCTGCGGGTTCTCCTTTTCTTTCTGGGGCTTGCTCACAGTTTGCGTCTCCCTATGAGTAAGAGAGAGACCCTTTATTGTCTGCACCCCTTTAGATTTGGGTGAGACCAGCACCGATGTCTTAAGGTTTTGGAAAATCTGGTAGTCAGCACTATCCCGCTGCTCCGATGCCCCCGCTCCTTCCATTGGACTCTCGGTCATCACCCCCATATCAATTGTGGGACTTGAGATTACTTGGCAGCTGATACTAACCAATCGTGCTGCCCTTGTCATCTGCATCCCAACTTCATGTACAGTACCGGTTGAACCCACCTGTACCGCCGAATCCATCATCTGGGAAAGCTCCCGTCCGCAGCGGCGTAAATATTCATCCACCCGCCGAAAGGCTGCCCTTCTCCATTCTTCCCGTTCTGGGACGTCCCGACCGGATTGAGCTGCCGGCCATCTATCACACTGGGTATCAACATGCAGAGAAAACAGAGCCACCTGTGAGTGGCTGATCCTGGTGATCCCAGAACTTCATGAGAGACTTTGAAACCATCAATCATTGAAGTAAACCCAGGTAAATGTATTACACATTAAACTTGATGCTGAGATAGTCAAGGACAACCGCTCACTTACATAGACAGTGTGGAAACAGAATGCTGAAAGAGGTGCATGTGTGTGAAACGGAGAGAGACAAATGGGGATTATTTGAGCAAGAAGGACTGAGAGACTGAGGAGGGTCCGAACAGCTACTTACTCAGGTGCTATTAGAACTGCATCCTGGCAGCAGCTTAATGAAGCCAAGATCAATACGTAGAATTGTATTATTTTTGTACTGTGTGTACACTAGTCTCTTTTTTACCTTTCCCACTATGTTTCTTAAATTTATAATTATTAGTAATATCTCTGTTTGGCTCGAGGATCCCTATTCACATAATGTAAAATATGCCTCACTTACAGCACACTAGCAAGAATATCAGCATTCCCATTTATCTTCTCAGATTAGAGCCTTGGTATGGTGGTGGGGCTTGTGCAAACTGGTGAAACTTAAGACTATGTTGTTCAAAAGCTTTACTTGTCTATGTGACACCTGGCAGATCTAAGGTTTAAGAGATGGAGACAGGCATAGAAATATCTGAAATTTGACCTCCTTTGTACTAGGTTCAAATAAAACAAAGAAAACCTGCAGAACAGCATGGAATATTAGGCCTCACCCTTGAAACCAAGCCTAAAGGAAGTCTTTCACTCGGTCAAGACCCGGTGAGAATGTGACGTACGTAGTCAGTCAGTCAGGCATAATATGGACCCATTATGTTAGTTCTCTGCCTACAAGACCGAAGGCTGGTTCAGGTAACACCATTGTGATCCTCCCCAAAACAAAAGAGACAAACAGTCAAGTGAAAATGTTCTACTTTAATGTTAGTTATATTCTACCTAAAAACCCTGGCATAGCACTGTCAGCTCATTTAAAGTTGCAGACATTGACAAATTTGTTGGTCCATTTACAGCTGATTGAACAAGTGCCGTATTCCTCGTGAAAGTGATTAAATGAAGACCAATTCCCCCTGTGTACCTGTATGTGTTTGATATGTTATTGAGCAAAGCAAAGCAAGTGTGAAAACAGATCAAGTATTGCTTATTCTAATCTAAAATGGCATGGGCACATTTGTTAGTCTCTCTAGAAAAGATCCTAAATAATTGGATTTGAGTGATTTTTCAAACCATTTTCTTGAATTCATATTACATCTCTGATTGTGCAATCAGTCATTCAGCCAATTTCAAGGCAGAAAAGTCATCCCTTTGCTCTTGGGTGTCATTGCGTGTCGAGTACTGAACATAGACAAAAGAAAGCAAAGAAGAGAGTTGTCTGAAGAGATCAGACAGAAAATTATAGACAAGCATGTTAAAGACAAAGGCTATAAGACCATCTCCAAGCAGCTTGAAGTTCCTGGGCCAGCAAATATTAATCAGAAGTTTAAGGTCTGTAGCCAACCTCCCTGGACGTAACCACAAGAAGAAAATTGACCCCAGAATAGGCAGAAGAATAGAGAGGATGGTAGACAAAAAGCCAAGGGTAACTTCCGAAAAGACACAAGCTGAACTCCAAGGGGTCCATCAGTGTCTGATCGCACCATTCATGGCTTTTTGAGTGACACTGAACTCAATGGAAGGAAAAATACAAAAAAGCCAGACTGGAATTTGCTAAAAGCCACAATGTTTCTGGAAGAATGTCCTTTGCGCTGATAAGACAAAACAGGAGCTTTTTGACAAGTCACATCAGCTCTTTGTCCACAGATGAAAAAAATAAGCTTTTAAAGAAAAGAACACCAGACATACTGTGAAACATGGAGGAGGTTCAATTATGTTTTGGGGCTGCATTGATGCATCAGGCATGGGGTGCCTTGAGTCTGTGCAGGGAACAATGAAATCTCAAGGCTATCAAGACATACTGGAGTGAAACGTCCTGCCCAGTGTCAGAAAGCTCTGTCTCAGTCGCAGGTCATGGATTCTCCAACAGGATAATGACCAAAAACACACAGCTAAAAGCCCCCAAGAATGGCTATGAACAAAATACTGGACTTCTGAAGTGGCCATCAATAAGCATTGATTTCAATCCAACTGAATATCTATGGAAATAACTGAAACATGCAGTCAGGTGAAGACCCCCTTCAAACCTGACAAGCTGGAGCAGTTTGCTGAGGATAACCTGTGGAGAGAAGCAGAAGTCTCATGGAGAGCTCCAGGAATCGCTTGTTTGCAGTGAGGATGTGCAACAAGATATTAGATGAAGGGTCCCGTCATTTTTGTCCATGTCATTTTCATTTGTGTTTTATTATTTGAAATATTCTGGTGAATCAAAACTCTAAATGCACAATAAACAATGATGGGTGCTAATTACTTTGGTCAGTTTCAAGTTATTTCAGAGACAATTGTGGGTTCTTCTTTTTTCGTGGAGGCGCACAAACATATCTGTCCATGTTTGTCCTCACTTCATAATCAAATTATTTAATGATTCCAACTTAGGTGTCTGCACTGCTGGTCTTTCCTAAGAATGCTCTAGCAGGTGATCCTCAGGGTGAGGTGCCTGCTGTCGATATTGTTGGCTATTTGAAGGTTCATTTTGTTCTTTAACATGTACTGCTTTGTTTTCCTTTTCACAGGCAACGAAATAAGCCAAATAGAAGGGCTAGAAAACCTCCATCGCCTTCAGGAATTAGTGCTCGATCGCAATCGGATCAAGTCAATAAATGAGAATTCCTTTGTGGGTCAGACATCTCTCGCTGAGCTGCACTTGTCTGAAAACAGGATACGGGAATTGAGCAACTTGCAGCCGTTACCAGAACTGCGCAAGCTTTTTTTAGGGACAAATAAAATCCAGGTATGAAGCTGCAATGATACTGAAAATAAGTTTTATTTATTTATTTTTTTGTATAAGTTTTGTTTATTTATTTATTTTTTTGTATTCTAGGCTGAATCACTGAACTACTCTTGTGTTCCAAATTCTGATTTAATGTTCACTGGCATATTTTTAATGCTTAAATTTAAAAAAAAGAAATGTTATTTTAATTAGGGGGATGATGCAGTTTGTTTACTAATGGTATCAAATGCAAATGGGCATAACAGAATTACTTTAATCCTGAACAAGAACATTTTAAAGCATTACAATAAGTGAGCATTCTAATGTATTTTACCAAAAAAAAGTGAGAAACTGATGACTTTATAAAATATTTATGAATCTTGTTGCATTATATTGCTTTATTTAATACGGTGCAATCATGGAAGCAATAATCACTGTAGCATCATTGTGGATTAGGAAGAGTGTGGGTGTCCCGTTTATGGCTCATTATTGTACATTTAGTCAAGTGGGATTTAGAGGCTGCTTCCTCTCACCCTTCAAGCACAAATTAGAAACGGGCCTCGAGGTACTCAAATGTCATTTGGTCTCATTTGTCCTCATTTCAATTTTTGCATGCTTCAGTTCTTAATTACAGCCTGTAGATAGACCTAATCAAATTATTTAATTGATTTTAGCCTATTAAAATAATGCATTCCTTGCGTCTCTTGTGACAAATTACATTTGCAGACACAAAGCGGTACTGTGCATTTATGTCTGGCAGAACTCTGTCCTCCTATAGATTTTAAAAAGTACTTATTTTATGAGAATGTGACCCCAGAACATGCATCCATCCAATTTTCTAACTTGTTTATTCGGTTCAGGGTCTTAAAGGTCTGGTGCTTACCCCAGAAGTAAGCTGGGAACCACAGCCAGATAGACTCCACAGAGGGTGAAATTCTACTTTCCTTCTCCTTACTTCACTATGCTACGTCTTCAATGCATTGCCAGTGTCGGCTGGTGTTCTTTTACTACTTGGCCCAGGTACTTTTTTGCGATGTAAATGCCTCAAATTCGATGAAATCACAAACAGTGTCACCTCATATGAAATAGTAAGCAGTTTAGATAGATAGATAGATAGATAGATAGATAGATAGATAGATAGATAGATAGATAGATAGATAGATAGATAGATAGATAGATAGATAGATAGATAGATAGATAGATAGATAGATAGATAGATACTTTATTAATCCCAAGGGGAAATTCACATACTCCAGCAGCACCTTACTGATACAAAAAACAATATTAAATTAAAGATTGATAATAATGCAGGTAAAAACAGACAATAACTTTATATATTGTTAACGTTTACCCCCCCCGGGTGGAATTGAAGAGTCGCATAGTTTGGGGGAGGAACGATCTTCTCAGTCTGTCAGTGGAGCAGGACAGTGACAGCAGTCTGTCGCTGAAGCTGCTCCTCTGTCTGGAGATGATACTATTAAGTGGATGCAGTGGATTCTCCATAATTGATAGGAGCCTGCTGAGCGCTCGTTGCTCTGCCACGGATGTCAAACTGTCCAGCTTCATGCCTACAATAGAGCCTGCCTTCCTCACCAGTTTGTCCAGGCGTGAGGCGTCTTTCTTCTTAATGCTGCCTCCCCAGCACACCACTGCGTAGAAGAGGGCACTCGCCACAACCGTCTGATAGAACATCTGCAGCATCTTATTGCAGATGTTGAAGGACGTCAGCCTTCTAAGGAAGTATAGTCGGCTCTGTCCTTTCTTGCACAGAGCATCAGTATTGGCAGTCCAGTCTAATTTATCATCCAGCTGCACTCCCAGGTATTTATAGGTCTGCACCCTCTGCACACAGTCACCTCTGATAATCACGGGGTCCATGAGGGGTCTGGGCCTCCTAAAATCCACCACCAGCTCCTTGGTTTTGCTGGTGTTCAGGTGTAGGTGGTTTGAGTCGCACCATTTAACAAAGTCATCGATTAGGTCCCTATACTCCTCCTCCTGCCCACTCCTGATGCAGCCCATGATAGCAGTGTCATCAGCGAACTTTTGCACATGGCAGGACTCCGAGTTGTATTGGAAGTCCGATGTATATAGGCTGAACAGGACCGGAGAAAGTACCGTCCCTTGTGGGGCTCCTGTGTTGCTGACCACAATGTCAGACTTGCAGTTCCCAAGATGCACATACTGAGGTCTGTCTTTAAGATAGTCCACGATCCATGCCACCAGGTATGAATCTACTCCCATCTCTGGCAGCTTGTCCCTAAGGAGCAGAGGTTGGATTATGTTGAAGGCGCTAGAGAAGTCTAAAAACATAATTCTTACAGCACCACTGCCTCTGTCCAAGTGGGAGAGGAATCGATGTAGCATACAGATGATGGCATCCTCCGCTCCCACCTTCTCCTGATATGCAAACTGCAGAGGGTTGAGGGCGTGTTGAACCTGTGGCCTCAGGTGGTGAAGCAGCAGCCTCTCCATGGTCTTCATCACATGTGATGTCAGAGCAACAGGCCTGAAGTCATTCAGCTCACTAGGACGTGATACCTTTAGGACTGGGGTGATGCAAGATGTTTTCCAAAGCCTCGGGACTCTCCCCTGTTCCAGGCTCAAGTTGAAGATGTGCTGTAGAGGACCCCCCAGCTCCGATGCACAGACCTTCATCAGTCGTGGCGATACTCCATCTGTTTAGTAAAGCAGCTAGGACATGGGACTTAAAACCATAATGTTGTTAGATCATTCTGTACCTCCAGGTACAAAGTCATGTTAAGCCGATGTCACTTTGCATGACTTCTAGTCGTGGGGTATGTCAGACTGGCTGATAGCATTTGCTCATCTCGTTGACTGACTCTGTCAATTTACTCAACTGAAAATAACTGGGCAGTTTTTTTCCACACAGTCGTGACCGTCCCTTTTTCTGACAGCCAATCGCAGGCTGCTTGACGGAGCTGATGATGTACATTCTGTCATAGGGTGTAAAACATGGAACATCAGACAGGCGAGCCCCTCTTCTGTTTGTAAGGCCCAAAGCTCCCATACTATCTAATGGAGCTGGTGCTGTACGAAGAGTAAATAAGTTAACAGGAATGTTGAGTTCAGCCATAGTCTCGGCCCTTTTTCTTTATTTCATTCTGTTTTAGTATGTAAAAGATGAGACGTCAGACAGACAAGCCTCTCTTCAGTTTGTGAGGTCCAAAGTCTCAATACTGCCTAACGGTGCCAGTGCTGTATGAAGGGTTAATAGGTTGACAGGTGGGTTGAGATCAGCTACAGTCTAGGCCCATTTTTCCATTCTGTTTTAATATGTAAAAGACAAGACATCAGAAAGACGAGCCTCTCTTCTGTTTGCGAGATCAAAACATGTGTGTTCCTTACTCCTCGCCACTACATTCTATTCATTGTACTTCTGGATGAGTATTCATTAGTTGTCAGCTCTCGCACACACATGGCCCACCGCTATGACTAAGGGCGAGTCACAGATTAGCTGGACTGAGCCACTGGGTATGTCAATCTAAGCGACTAACATTCATAGGAGCACACCAACGATTGGTGCCAATTCGCTCAGAATATGTAAAAGAAGGCTATGACTGAAAATCGCTGGAAATGTCATCTAAAGTGACGTAGCCCTAAGTGGCCAGTGAACCGCTATAACTTGTTTTCATCTGAAATCTCCAGTCTACATGAACTTCACACATATTTTCCAGTGCCTCCTGAATTACCCAATCATGTCAGGCTGCTCACATAATCACATGAGGATTTACTGACTATTACATCAACTTTACATTTTACTAATATGCATGATAAATAAAACAGTGATCTCTGTGGAAACAACTTGCTAAATTTATTAATGTACTGTATCCAGTCAAAGTTCACCGCAAAGAGGACTGATGCTATTTAATTGAATATACTGTGAAAAGCCCGTGTCCAATTTAAAAATGCAGTCTATGGTCAGGGAGAAGAGGAAAACAAACACTATGGCCTGCATGGACGCTGGAGAAATTGAAACTCCATGGAGCTGCAAAGTCCTGCTGTTTTATTTGTCCCTTTCGGTATTCAGTAGTTTTTGTGATGTAAAATTGGTTTGCATCATAGGAATGACCTTTTTAAAATCGTTTTAGCGCCTTCTAATTTAACATTTTTTTCCAATCCATTGTGTTTGGTCTTTTCAAAAAATTCTTTAAATTTAGATTAAAATGACTTACAAGTCCCTAGGTACACCTTAGATGCAGTGCCTCATTTTTTCTTTATAATTAAAAATCTCCCTATACATAGAGAAAATGCACAAAGTGCAAGGAACATATTTATGTGCAATTTTTCTTATATTTACTTACACCTCCGTTTGTGTTAATCTCACCATTGTGTTCTGATTTAGTCACAGATGCCGTAAGCGTTCACATAGAGATCTGTTAAATTATGACATTAACTGTTGAGATATTCCGCTCATTTTGTAAAAAGACTGGGTTTTGTTCTGTATTTCAATAGATACACTTGTTCTTGATTGTCATTAATCATTAAGGTCAAGGTAAAGGTGAATTTATTCCCTAGATGGGAAATTCAATTGGTAAAGTGCATTACCGTTAAATAATAAACATATATCAGGTAAAAGCAAGTGAAAATATACACTAAGATAAAAAATGTGCTTTGTTAGTTGTCTACAGTAAACGTAATCCTGTTCAGATGAATTGTGAAATTCTGACTGATTAGTAAAATGCATTGTATTAATGTATGAAAGGAGAAAAATATTGCTTTTATGAATCCCATACCAAATGTCATATAACAGAGGCATGGTGCACTGCAAACGTTAATGCTGAGGTCTACGTTGATTACTTATATTTCCATCTGTCTTAGACAGGTAGCACAGCTAGTACTCCATGTTCCTCTAGCATCTCAAATATGTACATATAAAGTCGAATGAAGTTTCTAAATTGGTCCAATGGGAGTGAGAATGGAGTTAATTCCTACTTTATACATGTTTTACCGTATTATCAGATCACCGATGACATGTGTAAGTAAGGTGAAAAAGACAGAATGAAATGATGGGATCCTGTTTAATAACAGAAAATGTTAAAGTGTTTCAACAAAAAGTACTGCAGGCAAAGTGGACACAGCCACACTTAAAAGCTGTCATGATTGGAACAAAGTTGCATCCTGATTACGAGGTCCGACTTTTTTAGTCATGGAGCCATAAGTGAACGGCCAATTCCTGTTGTGGGCTGGTTCAGATGTTGAGTATCCCAGAAGGGGCAGGATGTTCCAGAATAGGGGTAGTGATATCTGTCAGCATGCTGGTATTCTCCCAGAGAAAATTGGAAAATGTTTTAGCAACCATCCACACTCATGGTGTGGAGTGATATTGCTTACCTTGGTGGAGCGCTTGTGTCTGATGCATGCACCAAACCTGAAAGGTACCAACTAATCTAACAAATCTGTATCATTATATGTGATATAATCTATTCCTGCATTTTGCTTTGTGGCTTGTACTGTTACTATTGTACTATGGTATTGTATTCCTGAGGTGGTAATGACAGATTGGCCGTCTAGATCTGTAAAGAGGATTACTTGCGCTCTGTTTTGTGTGTTGTATTTACCCCATGTTTTAACACCCATTGCACACCCAGTCTACCTGGAAAGGGGTCTCTGTCTGAATTGCCTTTCCCAAGATTTCTTCCTTTTGTTTTTTTCTCTTGTTTTCTTAAGTGGGCTGTCAAGAAACGCGACCTGTTAATGCCCATTGTGGCACTCTTTGTGTGATTTTGGGCTGTACGAGAAATAAATTATTGTTGTTGTTGCTGTGGTTGTTGTAACCTCTTAGCTTTTTTTTATGGGGATAGAAAGAAGTGTGAGAGCCAGCAATGCAGCTGTTAACGGTGACCTCTTAGCTGTCTTACTGTCCATATTGTACCCCATGTATTCAACCCTAAGGACCTCTAATGGCAGGCTGCTTTGCTGACTGGGACTTTCCTTTATTTTCATTACTTCATATTAACCCAGTTTACCCCTAATAGAGAACTTCACAAAGGTGTCCCCTTAAACCTGAAGGGGCCCCAATTAGACAAAGAATGATCAATGTTAACTTCTCACTTCTCTAGGAGCAATCAGACAGAGACATTGATCAAAGCTTTCACTTAAAATTATATTTACTTACATCAAAGCCAATTGCAGCAAATGTAAGCAATACAAAGAATTGTACAACCAGGATTAAACCCTCTTATCAGCAGGACATCCCAGGTGGTCAAGTTCCTCACATACAAATTTTATAACCCTAAATCAAAAACGCAAAAAAAAGATTTCTTGCTGGGGATGTCTTTTCCAAGTGTCCCGCTGCTAAGAGAAAGAGATCCATTTAAGCGTTCATTTTGAGCTGTTAGCAGATAGAGATAGGCTCCTTCGAACTGCCAACTTTTCCAACTGAGCTGAGGTCTTTGGAAAAGCTGAGATCTTTCTGAAAAGAAGCAATTGAACTGAAAAAACTCTTTTTCAAAAGGGGATCCAATAAAAGGCAGTCCTTCTCACCCAAAATGAGCACCCGACTTATTTGTTTTCCTCCCGTTAGCAGAGCGTACTCTTTCTCAAAACACACAGAATATGACTCAGTCAGTATCACAAAGTCAAGGTTATTTTCCCACAAGAATCAAAAAGCTGCTTTTAGAAGCCAACAACAGACTGGCTATAGAAAACATTCTAAGGTCCTGCTTTACTTTCTAACTATGTAAAATACATTGAATCATGCTTTGCCTTTCTGTTTTCCCAGAATACACTGCATTCCTGTTAAGCATGACAATACTTTCAGGTTCAGTTTACTTTAAATCTGTGTGTTGAAAAATATCACTTTCTTCCCGTTTCTGAAGTACTAGGGTGTTGTACCGTGTTAGCCATTATGAATGTAGAGAAAAGCCAAGCAAAATGACACCTTTTATTGGCTAACTAGAAAGATTACAATATGTAAGCTTTCGAGGCAACTCAGGCCTGAAGAAGGGGCCTGAGTTGCCTCGAAAGCTTACATATTGTAATCTTTCTAGTTAGCCAATAAAAGGTGTCATTTTGCTTGGCTTTTCTCTACATTCCCGTTTCTGATTATCTGCAATAGATTTTACTCATACCAGTGAAACACACAGACCTTGTTTGGTCAGTTCTAGGTTGGCATCCCTTCTGATGGTCTGTGGAAGAGGGAGAAAAAGCATTAGTGCAGTTCGTCAACCCCCGGCTCTGCGTCTTATCCCCAGTTAACCCGTTAGACTGCTTCCCATGTGTGCATGTGTCACCATACCCATTTCAATCAACTTAAACAGCAAAAACACATAATTTAAGGTAAAAATAATGCAATTAATTGCCCTAAATAATACATTCAAATATGAAAACAATAAATATGTAAATATTGTATAATAAAATGAAAGTTGCATTTACTGTAACTTCATGTTTTGTGGTAAGTTTCTTTTCCACCTCAATCATTGATACGCCACCTTTCTCTTAGCCTTTTTAGCTTCAACACTTTTCTTTGATGCCATGACTATATATATATATATATATATATATATATATATATATATATTATATAAATAAAACCAAACACACTAAAAATAAATCAAAAAAAAGCACTGAAAACAAATGAGGGTAATTCAAGAGATGCTTTCACAGAGAGAACGAGAGACAACTTGGATGCACACCAGAACACATTTATACTCGCTAGATAAACACTATTTGTTGCTTAATTTTTACATATATATATATATATATATATATATATATATATATATATATATATATATATATACTGTATATCTTTATTATAAAAGAAAATCTTGAGACAAAAGTATTGCCAAGAGATTTTTTCAAGTCCTGCCCTCCCCTCAACTATTTTCAATCTCAACCATCACCTCTCAGTCATGTGAATGCTTTTGTCAGACACAGTTCCTGCGCTCTCAGCTCTTATACATTTTTTGTTTTCCTCACTTTAAGTTCCCAATAAAAGAAGACTTATTATGTCCAAATCTTATTGAAGAATTTCATCCCGAAGGGTTCTCAACAGAAGAAATGAGTACACGGGCAATCCTAGCACCTTGAAACAATGAAGTCAAACAAATTAACACGAAAATTGTCGATCAGTTACACGGCAAATTGGTTAAATGCGTATCAACAGACTATGCTGAAACAGTTGGTGGTGATGGTATGGAAGATAAAAACATCAACTTACAATATCCCGAAGAATATCTACAACCGTTAACACCGTCTGGTCTTCTATCGGACGAATTACTGTTGAAAGAAAGATGTATCGTAATGTTACTGCGTAATTTGTGTCTGAGTGATGGACGAGATTAGTTGTATTCAAAATTGGTTGAACAATTCTGACATGTAATATATATATATATATAGTTCGAGGTCTCCGTGACTCCTTGAACCCTCAGACTCGACTCCAGACACCAGGTAAAAGTCCAATAATTATATTTATTTGGACAATACAATGCACAAAGCACCCTCCTCTCCACAATACTCAATAATAAACAATAAACAATCAATAATCAATCCTCCACACTCCCAGACACTTTGCCACCCTTCCTTCCAGCTCAGCTCGCCATCTGGGATTTCCCATAGTCCTTTTATAGTCCTGATCCGGAAGTGTTTCGTCCTCTCTGTCCACGTGACTAGGAACACTTCCGGGTCATATAAAAACTCTTCTTCACCCCGGAGGCACGTTGTTTCTTCCTGTCATGTGATCATGACGCACCTCCGGGTTATAGGGCACATAAGAGTCCGACAACCTCCCTACAGCGACTCCTGGAGGCCCCCATGGTATCCAGCAGGGCTGTGCATATAAACTACAGAGTCCATGATGCCCTGCTGGAATTCGGGGCACGTTCATGCTGTCGGGAGAGCTCCTCCTGGCGGCCTGGGGGTGAGGGCCGGAGTAGAAAGCTGGCAATCCTTCACAATACCCCCCCCTTAGCGAAGCCAACTGGGGCGAAATGACCAGCCCCGCGAGGGACGTCCTCCTCCAGGAGGACGCGTTAGCCGAACCTTGGCGACATTGTCTAGGCTCCCCAGCGAACCTTGGGGGAACGGTGTATCTTCTGTCCCACCGCTCCCCTGTCCTCTGGGGACAACTTCGCCACAAGTGGCCTGGCCGACGGCAGTTGTAGCACTGACGCTGCCCTCCTGGTAGTCTCTCTTCCCGAGACCTGAAACATCTCGGGAATTCTGTCAGCTCCACCCTCTCCTCTGCTAAGGAGGGTTTTTCGGTCGCTTTGCTGCTCTCTGCCCGTTTCTTTACTTTGTCAGGAGACCCGCTTTTTATTTCGGGAATCTCATGCTTACTCTGGGGTTTGTGCACAGCGTGAGGCTCTCTATGGAGAAGAGAGAGCCTCTTTGCTGTTTGCACGCCCGTTGTCCTATGTATTATAGGAGGCGGCGTCATTAGCACCACATCGTTCCGGGTAACTGCACTTTCCAGCTGCCCTGGTTTGATTGGCACTTCCTCCGCCCCTCCAGTAACTAATGACAACTCTCTCATCACCTTATCAGGAGACTCCCGTTTCTCTAATAGGATCTCCTTTTTAATCTGGGGCTTTTCCACAGTTTGGGTCTCTCTATTAGTAAAAGAGAGCCCTTTTTCTGTCTGAACACCCTTTGATTTTAAATTAACCCGAGGCGGCGTCTTCAGCCCCACATTGTTCCAAGAGACAGCACTTTTCAGCTGCCCTGGTTCAAGCGGCGCTTCCTCCGCCCCTTCGGTCATCACACCACAATCCCTTGTAGGGCACGCAGTGCTTTGGCACCCGGTACTTATTAAACACGGGCCCGTTTCACACTGCGTCCCTATATTATATACGGTACCGTCTTTACTAACCTGTACCGCCAAATCATATAAGACGGGACGCTCACGTCCTAGTCGCCGTAGGTATTCATCCATCTTCTTTACCGGCGCTTCGGCCGTCGCTCCCAGGTCTCCTATGATCTTCTTTATTGCCTGTAGCATCTGTAAAATACTTCGTACGGGTTCGATTAATTTTTCGAGGTCCCACACGTCTATAAAGTTAGTTATTTCGGCCGGCGGTAAGCCCACTTCCTTGTTAGTCTTACCAGCCGTTTGGGAGCCAATGAGCACGTCCGCTGTCGGCACGTGCTCTGACGGGTCTCGCGGAGGCTTCTGGGAATTGGAGTCTTTTTTGTCTGAGGGCCGGGTTGCCTTCTTTGGCGAACTGCTGTCTGTCTTTATTAATTTATCGACATACGGATCAGCCACTTCTCGGCCCTCCTTACCTTTTTGCGGGGTGAGCGGTGCTTCGTTCGCCTCCCCCTTCCCTTTTGGAAAGTCCAAGTCCGTTTTTTCTTCGGAGACGGAGCAAACAGCGGGACGTGGACCACCTCCTTCCCAGAAAGCGTCGGGTTGGGTCACATGTCCCTTGTCGGCTGCCGACTTGCGGATGTCAGTCATCTCTCTCCCCGGCTCGAACGAGAGCTTGCCACCATTTACAGGAGTCTTGTCTGCATCCCGCAGAGCCTCCGGATGATCTATTCCGAGGTAGGTGCAAGGTACAAGATGCGTTATTTTCAATTTATCCGCAATTATTTCCCCGGCACCTACCTCGTTGCAGTTTTTTTCCATAGGCTTCTCCCGCTCTGTGTGGTCGCTCCTACGCTCCTCCCAAGCGTTGGCCATTACGAAAAGAGCTTCTCCGCTGGCGCTGCCGCTCTGCTTGCCTCTTTTCTTCCCCATACGGACTTGGTGAACTTTGGGTTTTTGCGATGTTGCTGCGTGTCTGGATGTTGTCCTTTTAGGGTTCTGTCCACAGTAAAAAAAATTTTTAAATACAGGTCCTCTGCCAAAATCGACGGCCAGAGAATCCTGCCGACTACGCCAACTGTGATAGTTTGAGGTCTCCGTGACCCCTTGAACCCTCAGACTCGACTCCAGACACCAGGTAAAAGTCCAATAATTATATTTATTTGGACAATACAGTGCACAAAGCATCCTCCTCTCCACAATACTCAATAATAAACAATAAACAATCAATAATCAATCCTCCACACTCCCAGACACTTTGCCACCCTTCCTCCCAGCTCAGCTCGCCATCTGAGATTTCCCATAGTCCTTTTATAGTCCTGATCCGGAAGTGTTTCGTCCTCTCTGTCCACGTGACTAGGAACACTTCCGGGTCATATAAAAACTCTTCTTCACCCTGGAGGCACGTCGTTTCTTCCTGTCATGTGATCATGATGCACCTCCGGGTTATAGGGCACATAAGAGTCTGACAACCTCCCTACAGCGACTCCTGGAGGCCCCCATGGTATCCAGCAGGGCTGTGCATATAAACTACAGAGTCCATGATGCCCTGCTGGAATTCGGGGCACGTTCATGCTGTCGGGAGAGTTCCTCCTGGCGGCCTGGGGGTGAGGGCCGGAGTAGAAAGCCGGCAATCCTTCACAATATATATATATATATATAACAAAAAAACTCATAGGAATTTGACTAGAAAGCATGAACAATTTCTTTGACAGATCACCTGGTTTGTCTTAAATTTTAGTGTTATAGGAGTGAACTGCAACAACTAGTTAGAAAATGAATGGATGGATGATTATATATTTTCTGTACCTTCTTCTTCTGAACTCCTGTAGCTGGTGCCATACTTTGTTTGTTGGTCATGATGCCATCGTGTACAGCCCATAAACCCTGTAAACTCAGTGTCTTTATGTTGTGCAGGATATGACGGAGCTGGAGAAACTGGAGAGCCTGCCTAAACTTACTGAACTCACACTTACTGGCAATCCTGTAAGTACTAACTTTAAGACTTTCAATGGATCATTTTATTAGGCAAAATAAAATCATTTATAGGTTTGAAGGATCTTTGTGGGTTTCTAAACAACTTTAGTATCTAGTAGTAAGGATGCAGGTGTGGGATGTTTGATCCAATGTTATATGGTATTTGATGAAAGAGATCCTTTCAGAAGACCCTTGAGACAGACAGAGAGAGAGAGAGAAGGAGGGTATTTTGCCTTTAGAGGAAGCCTGCAAAAGCTTGAGGTGTGGTAATCGAGCAGTGGCAAAAGTCTCTAACTCACTAATTAAAAAGTGAGGCTTTGGAGGACTCTTGAAGTACCAGGGTGACATGTGGTAGCAGGGAGGTACTATCCTGGGACATAGGGGTCCTTTATACCCAAATCAAACAGCAGGTGGCCCTGGTACCTCCCTGGACTGCATGCTTGGTCTTTCCATATTTACTTAGGATTTGGGTGTATACATCCTCTGGGAGTCACTAGATAGCCCTGGAGCAGCTCTTCTCACTGAGTAGCCTCAGTAAGCTGGTTAATTGCTACTCCCTTTAGTAAATTAATGGTCTTAAAGTTGAATGTGAAAGACTCACATATGTGAGGATTCACCCAGCACAGCAGAAGACATGGGCAGAGCTACAAAAGACAAGACGGCCTTGGGTGGAGCAGGAATCGTTACGAAGTGCTAGAGCCATCCCACCTGATGTGCAGGAACAGCCAACCTAAAAAGGCAGACCTAGAGAGGCTATGAGGTTTTCTATTCAATTGCTTCTTTGTGATTTCCCTGTAATTATCCTTCCCTTTAGAGCTTTAGTTTAATAAAACAATTGTTTTTTTTTAGATTTTGCATGGGTTTGAAGACATTCCATAAGAATCCTTTCTGTCATACAGCACATTCTTTTTAAAATTGTCCATTTAGCTTTTGGCTTAGTAGTACAACTCCAATATTATGAATATTAATATGTTGTATAATGTTGATTAAAGCCAATAATGCATCGACCCATTATTGCACCCAAATGAACTCACCCCTTCTGTTCTGTTGTGGTGGTGACCCTATTCTCTTCTTTATATTCTTTATTATGCAGACCTTAAAAGAATGCCCCAAATCCATAATCCTACCACATTATCGGGATTAGCTGCTGCTAGCACTCTAAACATCCTCCTTGCTTTTACATCTGCAACCCCAAACAATGAGGTAGAGAGAAAACGTTACATGTCTATTCATGTGTTATATACATCAAAATATTACAACTAGTACCATAAACAAAAAGCAAATAGAAAGTGACTTTGCAAACAAGACAACCTGATAGTGCTCCATGTGTAGTTTCAGGCTTCACTCAATTATTTTTTTAGTCAGCTCATAGTCTGCACAGGGCAAGCTGCATGGCCCATCTGATTTTGGCCGCCAAAAGAGATGATCTTCTCAGGATGAAAAATGGTGGCAAGACTAAGCCTTTGTATCAGCCTTAATTTAAAGGAATTCTGTGGCTTTTGAAATACGTATTGAATCATAGCCCCCCAAGCCAAGTCCTGCTTTGTGTAGCATTTTCTCCAATTTCAAAGCAATGCACAAATGTAGTTTCAAACAAACAAGAAAGAATTGCAATTAAATCATAAACTGACCCAAATGATCTTTTTCATAACAATAAACCTCTGGAGGTAGCAAACATTGGTTTATCTAGCTTGTTTGCACTTTAAAATATGATAGACACTTGTTTAAACATTTACATTGTTAAACATTAATAATAAAAAATATTATCAATCTTTATACTAGATGTCATTCTCTGTTGAACCTTATCTGGCCATGATGATGAATCACAATATATATTGTGGTCAAGTGAGGAACAACAAGTCCAAGCGATAAATGTTAGGGTGCCAACCCAGTCATTCCCCATTTAATTGAATCAAACTGAAAACAAAACAAGTGCTCTGTGGCACAGAGCAGAAATCAAATAGCCAAAAAATAGAGAGCCGATCAGAGTTTAGTGTGTCTAGGCTATGAAATAGGAGCTCTGTCTTGCACTGTGCTCTGATCACAGAGTGATGCCTCTGTCTGGTGACCCTATGATTTATAGGCGGGAGACTGGAAGGGGCGGAGTCAGCTGACCTCACTGGACGTCTCCTCAGTACTGTGGAGGGATTGGAAGAGGATGTGATTAGTGGCAGCTCCCCTATCTTCCTGGGGTGCTGTTATGCAGCTCAGATGAACCCAGAGGATGATGCACTGATGTCCATGTGTGGCAATATTTATAATGCAATTTTCGTTTAGTATATAAGCAACAGTGGTGTGCGTTGTCATTTAAATACCTGGATTCATTCCAAGTGAGTAACTGTCTTAATTTTCTAAATTTGAGAATCTGCCAGAATATGCTAATGTACAAAACATCAGCATGCACTATAAGAAGGAATTAGAGAATGTGAAATCCTCTGACCGTAAGAATGATACATTTCAAAATTAAATGGATTAAGTGATTGCCCGCATATTCCCTCTTAATACTGGCCAGATTAAAGATATCCGAAACAAATCCCCTAACCAAATGGCAAAGAGGTTGTCATAGACACTGTGAGGCCGTTTTCAGCTCAGGCTAGAAATATGAATTTCATTGGGGGAAAAAAAAAAGTGTGGCAAGTAGCAGAAAAAAAATCGAATAAAATCAAGCAGCTTGACCGTCTGTCCCACAGGGCAGGTAATCCTCACAGCCCCCAGCTGTCTTCACTGTAAACCCAACAGGATGCTCTTCCAAAATGCAGCAAGACTTCTTATGTCAGTTAATGAAACATGCAGGCAGATTGCACAGTTGTTGGAAGGGCCTTCTGGTCCCAAATGATAATCCCAGCCCCATGACACAGCCCACAATCTAATACTTGTGAGGGGCTAATCTCGGTCCTCTGGAGTGAGCCCTTCATAGATCGCAGCCAGATTTTCTCTCTTTCGGTGTCATCCTAGGTAAAATGAGGATATGTCATGTTAGCTTGTCCCATAGTTATGCGGGACATTTTCTGAAGAAACATATGAAAATTAAAATGTGTCATCGAGTGAATGGTGGAGTGAAGGTGGCCAAAGTAGGACTAGAGACCACCTATAAGTCCTCCCTACCACCACGAAGGAGCAGCAGGAAGCTACACCTTGCTTGCAGCCCAATATAGGTGCGTCTGACCCTTTAAGTAGATGGTGGTATACTTCCCAAAGGGATAGGAATAACCTGGAACTGCTGGTCAGCCAATTGGCCATGACCCCCAAAGTAGTCAAGAGAAGCCTCCTTCCTTCAGCCAGGGAAACTCGGAATTAGAAATGAAGTGACAGGACACTGTGCTATAAAAACTGGTATCGCCCTTCAGATGAGATGTAAAACTGAGGTCTTTGCTCTCTATGGTCATTGATATTGTTTCCCAATATCATGGCTAAACTGTCCACCACAGCCTAGTCATTCTGGTCCCCTAATCATCCCTTATTGGCTAACTTATCTATCAACCATTCACCACCTAATAGCTACTGTGTGGTGAACATATTGACACAAAAATGGCTGCTGTCCCATAATCCCCGTGGATGCTACACCTTGGTGGTGGTTGATGTGGTTCTCCACTGTCTGTGTTTAAGTGCTTTGAATAGATTAGAGAAGTACTGTATACATGTAATTAATTATTATTATAATCATTCCTGCTAGGTGAGTCGCAAGGTGATCTATCGGTCTACAGTCATACTTCGAATTCCTGGCCTTCAGACACTTGATGGGACTGGAGTGACAGTGGAAGAGAGAACGAGAGCCGAGCTTCAGCTTGCAGATCAGCAGGTAAACCCAAGCTACTGTTACCTAAAGATAAAATCCATGGGAGCAACCTCAGATTCTTCTTGCCAACCCTGGCTCAAGAAAAATGTGTTTGAAATGACTTGCTGTGCACTGAGAATATACTGGTGTGGTGTAGTGGCCTGGGGGTCGCACTTTAATCCACAAAGTTGCCAGTTCAAACCTTCCATTTTCATTTCTGTGAGACCTTAAAATGAGTCACTTAGTCTTGCTAGACTCTGGTTGTAAAAAAAATAAATACAAAAATAAATTTTAAAAATATTTATACATAAGATCCTGAACTTCTGTTTTGCTTCATTTAAAGTCAAGTATGTCATTAATGATAAACTGAAACAAGCTCTGGCTCCCTACAACCCTCAGCTTGATTAGCAGAACTCTGGTGCATTATGTTCAGTCTTCTTTTATAATTTTTTTCTATATTCAATATTTTAAAGTGAAATATTGGCTGAAGAATTCTTAGGCTGGATTAAGACCCTCACAGACCCCTGAGTGACTTAGTTCCTTAACAGAGAGTTTACCATACTTTTAATAACGCCGCCAGTAGTTTAATGCTGAGCGGTATTTCCCACTCTTGCGTTCAGCGTGCAGAGACTCGATTGTTTAATCGAGCAAGGGGGGCCCCCTTTGTCATTTTTGTGGGGACTCGAGTGTTTTATAATGCAGAGGGTGGATTGGTGAAAAGACCCTACCAGAATGCCCTAATGGTAGATTCCTCCTGACTACAGAAACACAAAAGTAATCGCAAAGTCTGAAACAACTCAATGGCATCATCACAAAGGCGAAACAAAAGAACAGAAGCAATAAAAGACCTCCAAAACCCAAGAGCTAGTCCAACATGACAGCAGACCATGATGATGCTATAGTGACTCCTCATGTGATCTGCAGTTTTTACAGAAGTAGGGTGATTCTTCACTATTCCAATCTGCAGAAACCTTTTTAATGTTTCTCTGGACACAATTTCTTACTTGATGTTCTTTGATAGGCCCACCAAATCAACAAGCTAATTAAAAGAGCAGGCTCAGTTATGGGACACACTCTGGACCTCCTGAGAAAATGAAAACAAAACGGAGTGCCATTATGAATAATGCTGACACACTACTAACTCTGAGGACTTTCAGACACAAATTACTCAGCAGAAATGTGTTAGGAAATGCTACTGGGGGCTCCTTCATACCAAACAGCAATACGTCTGCATAATGCCTCAATGGAATTGAGACTACCAAGTCAAGTTTTCTTTCTTTTTCATCGTTTTCTCTGTTCAGACCAAAGCATGTGTATTTATTTATTTGTTTATGTATCTACCTATTTATGTATTTATTTATTTAAAGTGCTTCTGTAAAAGCCAAATGTCCGCCAGGGGACAAGTAAAGTTCTATCTATCTATCTATCTATCTATCTATCTATCTATCTATCTATCTATCTATCTATCTATCTATCTATCTATCTATCTATCTATCTATCTATCTATCTATCTATCTATCTATCTATCTATCTATCTAGTTTATATCTGATCTAATAAAACTATTTGCTGATCCAGATCAGGCTTTGTCACACTGAAGCCAGAAAGCACTTCTTTATTCTTTAAGAGTGGTAGGACTCTGGAACAAACTACCGAGCCATGGAGTTGAAGCAGAGATCTTGCTAAGCTTTAATAAGAATCTGGATGAGATATTTGGACAGTGTAGCTATTAGCTAAACAAACAGGCTTGATGGACTGAATGGTTTCCTCTCTTTTTTCAAATTTCTTACATTTTTTAGTATTTTCATCTTTCTGTCTACAATAGCAACAATGAAAGTTTAATGTTATAGCTAAATAATTGACCAAAGTATCATAATATAGAAACCTAATCACAGAAACAAAATGGCAGTAGTTTGGATTGCTGATTGCTGATGCATGAACTTTAGTTCACATTTGTAAGCCTCTGCAGGATATAAGTAAACTTAAAAATTAACAAGGGCAGAAGACAAGGACAGAGATAAAACCATAGAATTTTTGGTGACCTTCTAATAATGAAATATCATGTTTTTTTCTGGTCCTGACCTGTAAAGGAGTTTCTTCCATCATGATGGGTTTTGTACAATACATTTCCCACGCTGTGGAGCTCCTCAGTTTAATGTACTTTGTGAGCAATCTTTCTGACAAAGACGTGAATGTTCAGAAAATGACTAAGTACTATCAATTTACAAAGGAACAAATGACTTGAGCTTATTCATGTACTTCTACCAGCTAACAAAAACACCACCTTTATTTAACTTGCAAAAGAAAGAAGTCACATGGTGATGAAACGGCAGAATTAATTTCAGTGTCAGATTTGACCTGCTCATTCACATACAACTTTTGGCTCTTACACTTTTCATATACAGTGCCTTCAGAAAGTATTCAGACCCCTTCCATTTTTATGCCTTTTGTTATGCTGCAGCCTTTTCATAAAACCATTCAAATTCATTTTTTCTAGCAACACTTAGCACCCTAGAATGACAAAGCTTTGGGTATTTTTGCAAATTTATTTAAAAGTAAAAGTGAAATATCACATTAATACAAGTATTCAGATCCTTGAAAAGACACTTGAAATTGGCTCAGGTGCATCTCATTCTCTCCTTGTTTGGAGTCCACTTGTGCTCAGTTCACTTGAACACATATAACTAGGAAAGGCACACACCTGCCTATAGAAGAACCCACAGTTGATGATGTCACAGATTAATAACAGGACTGTTTTGAGGTATCAATCTTAAAAAATGTTGGCAGCATCAATGGTTTCCCAAGAGCACAGTTACCTTCATAATTCTTAAATGAAATAAGTTTGAGACAACCACGACTGTCATTAGAGCTGCCTACCCAGTCAATTAGGAGGGAAGCCCCTTGGTAAGATGAACAAGAACCCACTGGTCACTCTGGCTGAGCTCCAGGGAACCTGTGTGTAGGATGGAGAAACTTATAGAAGGACAACCGTCAATGCAATGTTCCACTGATCTGAAGTTTACGGCTAAGTGGCACATGAAAGCCTGCTTGGTGTTTGCAAAAAGTCACAGTAAGGGTGCTCAGGCTATGTAACACAAGATTCTCTGGTGTGATGAAACCAAGAGTTGAACTGTTTGGCTTTAATTCTAAGCATCATGTCTGGAGGAAGCCCTGGTACTGAGTATAACCTGTGCAATACCATACCTGATCCGGCATCATGCTGTTTGGCTCACTTTCCAGTGACAGGAACTGTGGGACTAGACAGGATGGAGGAAAAGCTGAATGGAGCAAAAGACAGAGAAATCCTTAATGAAAAACTGCTCCAGAACGCTCTGGATCTCAGCTTGGGCAGAAGGTTCACGTTCCAACAGGACAAAGACTCTAAGTACAAAGGAGTGGTTAGAATCAGCTCTCTAAATGTCATAAAGTGGCCCAGCCAAAACCCAGACTTGAACCCAATCAAACATCTCTGGAGAGACCTGTAGGTTGCTGTTTAATGATGGACTCCATCCAGCCAGACAGCCGGAGAGGGTCTGTAGAGAAGAATTGCAGAAAATCCCCAAATCCAGATGCGCAAATCTATTCATGTCATACCTGTGAAGACTCCCAGCTGGAATGGTTACCAAATGTACTGCAGCTGAGTACTCAGTAAAGGGTCTGAAAACTTGAGTCAATGTGATATTTCAGGATTTTTTAAATTTTTAACACATTTGCAAAAATTCGTAAAATCCTGTTTTTGCTTCGTCATTCAGGGGTGTTGAGTGTTGTTTGATGAGGGAGAAATTAATTTAATCAATTAAGGTTGCAATATAACAAAATCTGTGGAATGTCAGTCTGGGTTGCTCTGTGTGGCATCACATTGTTCTCCTTTGGTTCATAACGGTTTTGTCCTTCCACCTTCTAAAGATGTGCACATTACACTATATTAGTTGGTAATTGTAAACTGGATCTGTGAGAGTGAACAATGGATTTCACCTGTAAACCTGAGCCCAATTTCAACAAGACAGTTTCTGGCTTTCCACCAATCCCAAAATGGAATTAGCAGGTTTAGAGAATCCATGGATTGTTAATTTCGACATATTTATCAATAGGAGAGTTCTGCTATTCCCCTACTAATTAGAAAATGCATAGCAATGTTCTTGTGTTATTCATGAGTATAGTTAGCTTCTACTCGTTTCAAAGTAGTTTTTGAAGAGTCTCCTGCGCCTGTCCCACACTCACACAGTATTACCCAGTGCATTCTCTTTCCATATTTCTTAATGTATTTTCAATAAGACGGGCGGACCCTTCTTGAGCAAGACAAAAGAGAAGAGCCCTTGAATATAATTCATAGAGGGAATTAAAAGCATTTAAGCTTTGCTTCATCTGACTGATTAGATGAAATCTCATCTCCCGATAATGCACCACTGAGTTTGCCTCCTATTACGTCTGACAGACCCCGTTAATCATCTTGTTAAGCACACACATGACTACGCTCAGCAGAAACGACCTGGTGTTTTAAGAGGCTTCATAGCTTTAATGTAGAATGGGGACTTTGAGTTCAAAACATAGATTGATTTTGTCATAATCCCTTGATTCCTCTAATTATTTTGTTAAATAATCACAGCATAACATAAACATTTCAGATATCATTGGAGAATGATGCTGAAGTCATTACCTAACAGTGTTAGCATTGCCATTATTTAGCCTTTATTCCCTGTGTGCGGAGCTTTGGAACAGACACCACTTAGTCCATCCAAACAGACCCCAAAGCATTAGAATTCCCCTGACAAAAACCACGGAGATTATGACTTACCTTGTGTTTCACTTGGGTTGTCATGAAATTAATATGTGAGGTCTGGGAAGATGCTTTGGACCCTTGGAAGGCACAGCAAGGGAATAAGTGGAGTTTTTAATTTGCCTTTTATATTTATGCTGGGCATATGAGTGGTGAATGCTATGGTGATTGGCAGTGCCAGCTATAGCTTTTTTGCTGCTGTAGACAAAAGTAAAAATGTTGCGCCCAAAGCAATATATATCAGATCTAACAGCATCCAGCTTGGGGTTTCATATAACTCAAACCCGGCTGTTAAAATGAATTGCAGGGGGATGGGAGTGGGTGGGGGTTCCCCTTGCGGTTACATATGAGTTCTTTGTCTTTATAAGTTCAAACATTTTCTTTTGGGGTTTTGTGCATCAGTGTTTGTTGTTTGTCTAACAAGAGCCCCCCCCCCCCCAAAAGGCTTAGCTGCCTAAGGTGACCACCTGTTTTGGCTATATGGTACAGCCAGCAGCCACACATAACTCATGAGCAGAAGGACAGAAAGTGGAGTGAGACTTGAAAAAACATCCCTAATTCATGGGGGGACATTTTTTGGTTACTCTGTGAAGGTATGTGTTACACCCAGTGGTGGCCTTTTTATTCAAGATTGGGATTTTTAAAAACCTGCTGGCAGTGTGTCACTGTTGTATTTTATGCCCAGACTTGACAGCTCTTGCTCATGAGTAGCATATGTTTTATGAATGTTGGAAGTCATTTTTGTGTGATAATATTGGCTTCTCCCTGATCTGTGTATTTTCCTTTATCTTTTCACAGGGATCTGTGCCTGCTAATTCTACACTTGAAATCGGTCTGTCTGGTTTTCTGCCTGTCATGACAAAGCCAGCCCCTCTCCGAATGAACAACATGCACATGACTGGTGGGCTGCAGCACTTGATGAGCCAAGATGTCCTGTCCCATGGATTTGAGGATGCCTTGCCCCACGAGACCATTAAATGTGAGAGGTTTCAAACATTCTGAATATACAAAGTGAATTATTAACTTGTCTAGGCTTTAGGGAGCATGTTTCCTATTATACAGAAAATTTCTACAAAGCCGTTTGGCAGAGAATGAATAATTGGTCTGATTTTTTTGCCAATGTGTTTAGAAAAGGGAATATTCAGTGTTAAAGGAAAACTCCACCAAAGAGTGATATTTCTTATGTCACTTACCCCATGTATTTTGAAACAACATCCAAGAAAAACTTTTATTATTTTTCCAGCAAAACCGAAAAAAATGATATGATATAATTGAACCCAATGGTGATTTAGGCAATACAACAGCAAACAATGTGGAAAACGTCCATGGAAAAAAGAAGAAAAATCTCACATTACTCGTGCCACTTAATCCACATGTCAGTTATTCAGTTGTATGCTAAGAACATGCAAAACAAAAGCTAAAAATATTGTTAAATATATACTTGTGGAAAAATCAGTGCCCATCATAAACAGGAAGACAAATTCCCATAATACTTTACTTTTGAACTGAAGACAGGACTCTTGACCAGTGAATGAGGTGGAGAGGCAGATCTTTGATTCAAAAGCCCAGTACTGTGGGGATGCATGTTCTAGTTTATGATTTGATCTAATATTTTAGTCAAAAATGCATGTGTTTTACAGGTTCCGAGCAACTGAATAACTGGCATGTGGATTGCCTACTAAATGAGATTCAATGTGCTGCATTCATTTGCATTTTATCTCTGCGCCTTTGTCACTGGCCCTGTCATTTGCTCACATTTGTCATGCACTCTTTTGTCCCACGTGCCCACTACTGGTGAGCAACAGACTCCGATAGACTGCAGGATTAGGACTGTGTGGTCGGGTGCAGAAATGACAGGTCGCAAAGGGAAGGAATAGTTGGGACACCAACCAGGTTGTCCCATTTAATGACGGAACGTCCAACAAAAATAAGCCCCTTGGCTTCAATAAGCAGACCGCTTGGGCAAAGTAAACAACAAAAGTAATTTGGCTCTTTGCCGTGGAAACCAGGGTCCATCATTGGATCTGCGTCCAGTGGGTTGCTTTGTTTGTAAGTGACTCTTCCTTCTGAGCAGCCGGGCTTCTTTTATCACACGGCCCAGACTGGGTGGAGCTAAGTGCCCCCACTGGGCAGTTTCTCAGTGCTGTAGGGAGAGAAGGAGAAGAGAATGTTAGAGTTAGTGTCCCCTCCTGGCTTGGCGGGTTATCACATCCCTTGATGAAGCCCATGAGGAGATCCTCAGACATGCATGTACGACAACTGACAGATACTGAAATAAATTTGGGCTGGTATGCACCTGATGCTCCTACTCAACTTGTCATTTTTGGATTGGGCAAACAATTAAGGATTGAAATTGTCTTAATATTCTAAGAACATTACATGTCTGAAGTGTCTGTATTGTTAGTTCTTTTCATAACTCGCAAGGTCAAAATAAAATGTAATGGTTTTGTCTTGCAGATAAAAAGTATAAACACACTAGCGGACTCATCACGACAAATTCTCGGAGTGTTCATGCTGAAATTGCTTTCCGACAGCTGAGAGGTGGTTCTGGATTTCCGTCAGCATCAGCAATGCAGCAGAACCTGCTATCTCGCCTTTTGCCATCTTACCCAAACAGCCATGACCAGGAACGAAGGTCTGATATTCTTTTGATTTATTCATAAATATTGCATCTTTTGAGCGTCATAAGAGTTGATGTCTCATAGGTCAGTTAGTAAGGTTTACCACATTGGTACTTTTTATACATGTCAAGATTTTGATCCTAGTTATGTAGTTGGCAATGAGCACAAGCTATAGCCATTTGTTGTTCTCTCCTGATGTGATCATTTATTTCTGCCTCAACGTAGCTGTACTTGGGTAGAAGTGAATTCTGATAAGAAGACAAGTAACAAAGGATGAGTAATTCCCATTGTGCCTAAGACTTGTTTTCAATGTAGTCTCATTAATGAGAACAACAGCAATATAGTAAAACATGTTATCACTTACTCTGTGCCTTTTGTTATACATAATAATTTCTTGTCTCTGTATCTCTAAGTACATACAAGGAAATAATGGAGAGAAAGGAAAGGTTCCAAATACTAAATATTGCTGGGGGGTTGGAAAAATAGCAATTTCTTTAAACAGGGCCATTATTTTTTAGAGTACCTGGGTTGATCCCTGATAAATGAACATCATATTCCAGTTTTTGAGAGTATAGTATAGGCCATTTTGGAGTCAATGTTAACATAGGGTTTCTTCCAGTTGAGGAAAATGACAAGAAATATTAGCAGTGTAATCAAGACAACTACCTTACATTAGTATGTTCACTTAGGGGAACAGAGAAGAAATTTCAAAGGTCTACAACAGGATGCTAAAAATATGATGGATGGGCATAACCAGGATGGGTTCAGTAAGGTCATTCGACCTACCCCAAGCTGCTAGCAGTCCAGAAAAATAAGACATAATAGTATTCAGAAAATAACCTTTATGTTTTATTAAAAAAATACAAAATATTTAAATTATGGAAATTAAAACCACTACACATACATGCCGAAAAAATGCATAGCTGGCATGAATCAACTGCTTTAACCTTGATGATGCCATTGAAGCAACCGGTAGTTCTGCAAAATGGGGTGAAAGGAGTGAGAAAAAATAAAGCAAACAATTGTCCCTGAACAGAACAGCTGTTCCAAAATTCAAGAACACAAGCTGGGGTTTTCAACTGGACCATTTATTACTGTAACTAAAATGTAACTACTCAGGGTTGCAGATAGTCGAGGAAAGCATTATCTAACATCTTCTAATATTTATGCTATAGTTAACCAAAGCTCAATACTGCTGTGACTTTGTCATTTCATAACATTTGGTTGTGTGCTGCTCGTGATTCAGAAAGAACATTGGAATATTAGGTATACTAAATTACCATCAGGTATACTAAATTAGGTTGGTAACCTCGATCAGCAACACCATTTCTGCCAAAATGAGATCAATAAAAAGGTAATTAGGAAATAAATAATCATGAAAAAGAGCAATGATATTGTAAAGAAGATAACAGAACAATTATAAAGATTTGGGGAATCCGCCCTGTATATTGTTGCTACCAACACAATATGGTCAAGAGTTGGCATAAAAGATGGCGTCATATCAGACTGATCTGGTGAGTAGTGGGCTCATTCTTATGACAGGAAGAGGCGGGATAAGAAGGGAAGTGAGGTCAGTAGATGGGTGTGGTCTGGAACTGGAAGTGGGTGGAGTGTTAACTGGTCTTCCCTTCTGAAGGTCTGTGGAAAAGGGAGAAAAGACATTACTGCTGTTCATCAACCCCAGTCTCTGTTGCTTAACCTCAGCTAAGCCCTTAGACTGCCACCCATGCGCACGAGTGTGACAATATATATACAGTGTGCATATATATATATATATATATATATATATATATATATATATAATATACACAGTGGAACCTCTGGTCACGACCGTAATTTGTTCCAAAACACTGGTCGTAACCCAATTTGGTCGTGACCCGAAGTAATTTCCCCCATAGGATTATATGTAAATACAATTAATCCATTCCAGACCGTACGAACTGTATGTACATTTTTTTTTTAAAGATTTTTAAGCACAAATATAGTTAATTATACCATAGAATACACAGGGTAAAAGTAAACTAAATGTAAAAACATTGAATAACACTGAGAATACCTTGAACAACAGAGAAAACTAACATTGCGCAAGAGTTCGTGCTATAACGCTACGAACCGCTCGCTGAAAACGCTTTTTTTTAATGAGTTTTAAGCACAGGGAAAAAAATGAACATTTGAAAAATCCGTAATTTAATAAACAACCAAGAAAAGTAACATTGCAACAATGCACGCTACGAACCGATCGCTGTAAACAGAAGTGAAGTGGAGGTTAAAATCCAATAGAAAAAAGTCTTCATTAAATGCAACGAGGTTAAAACAAATCAGTCTCTTTAAAAACAAGCCCGGTGCATTCTTTAACTGCCTTCTCGGACTTATGCAGCCAGCCCTCTCTCTCTCGCGCGCGCGTGTGTGTCTCTCTCTTGCGTGCGCGCGTGTGTGTGTGTGTGTGTGTCTCTCTCTCTCACGTGTGTGTCTGTCTCTCTCGCTCACGCGCTCTCTCTCTCTCGCTCGCTGTCTCTCTCTCGCTTGCTGCACAAGGAATGCACAGGGAGAGACTGAACACGTGTGGAAATCATCGGTGCGCACAAACTGAAAGGGAAACTGGCTTGTTCGTATACCGAGTGTGTGGTCGTGAATAGATGCAAAAGTTTGGCAAACTTTTTGGTCGTAACCTGATTTGTACATGTTCAGAGCTGTTCGTGAACCGAGGTTCCAAGGTAAATATATATATATATATATATATATATATATATATATATATATATATATATTTACGAGGTGAGACACAAAAATAACCGGACTGGTCTTGGGGCTTTCCTGGAAAATGGTCTGGAGGTTGGTCGGACGTGAATCATAGAACTATATCCCCTCCTACACACCCACTTAAACTGCCAACCAGCTAGGTATAAACTGTGAATAGTGAAAAAGTGAAAAAATCGAACAGCGAATCAACATCAAATTTCTAGCAAATCTTCTATTTTTCCATAAAGCAGTTTTTGACTGACAAAAACATTCCTCTCCTCGATCATCCTCCCTATTCGCCTGATTTAGCTCCCTGTCATTTTTACTTGTTCCTGAAAATCAAAAGTGACCTGAAGGGAACATATTTTTCTTCAATGGATGAAGTGACGACAAAAACAGCAAGCCTGTTGAAGAGCCTCAGGCAAGTCCAGCACTGTTTCAATCAATGGAAGATACGTATGGAGCGGTGTAGAGATCAGGAGGGGGAGTATATAGAAGGTGACAATGTTTAGAATGCTGTAATTCATCAATAAATGTATTTATTTTTTTACCAATCCGGTTATTTTTGTGTCTCATATTGTATATACACAGAGTCATTGCATTTTGAAAAACTGCAACAATGTATATAAAAGATTGATTGATTGAATAATTTATTTATTGATAGGCAACAAAACCAGCTTAAAAGAGAACTTTTCAATAATAATAATAATAAGTATAATTCTTCACATTTATATAGCACTTTTCTCACCACTAAAAGCACCTTTACGTTGTGAGTGTGGAGTCACTTCAGCCACCACTAATGTGCAGCATTTACCAGGATAATGTGACAGCAGCCATTTTGCACCAGTATGCTCACCACATATTAGTCAAAAAACTCCTTGGTGGCAGGGCCCCGGGGGTGGATGAGATACGCCCGGAGTTCCTCAAGGCTCTGGATGTTGTAGGACTGTCTTGGCTGACACGCCTCTGCAACATCGCATGGACATCAGGGACAGTGCCTCTGGATTGGCAGACCGGGGTGGTGGTCCCCCTCTTTAAGAAGGGGGATCGGAGGGTGTGTTCCAACTACAGAGGGATCACACTCCTCAGCCTCCCTGGAAAAGTCTATTCAGGGGTCCTGGAGAGGAGGGTCCATCGGATAGTCGAGCCTCGGATTCAGGAGGAACAGTGTGGTTTTCGTCCTGGTCGCGGAACAGTGGACCAGCTCTATACCCTTAGCAGGGTCCTGGAGGGTGCATGGGAGTTTGCCCAACCAGTCTACATGTGTTTTGTGGACTTCGAAAAAGCATTCGACCGTGTCCCTCGGGGAATCCTGTGGGGGGTACTCCGAGAGTATGGGGTACCGGCCCCCCTGATAAGGGCTGTTCAGTCCCTGTACGATCGGTGCCAGAGCTTGGTCCGCATTGCCGGCAGTAAGTCGAACCCATTTCCAGTGAGAGTTGGACTCCGCCAGGGCTGCCCTTTGTCACCGATTCTGTTCATAACTTTTATGGACAGAATTTCTAGGCGCAGCCAGGGTGTTGAGGGGGTCCGGTTTGGTGGGCTCAGGATTGGGTCACTGCTTTTTGCAGATGATGTTGTCCTGTTTGCTTCATCAGGCCGTGATCTTCAGCTCTCTCTGGATCGGTTCGCAGCCGAGTGTGAAGCGGCTGGGATGAGAATCAGCACCTCCAAATCCGAGACCATGGTCCTCAGCCGGAAAAGGGTGGAGTGCCCTCTCAGGGTTGGTAGCGAGATCCTGCCCCAAGTGGAGGAGTTCAAGTATCTCCGGGTCTTGTTCACGAGTGAGGGAAGAATGGAGCGTGAGATCGACAGGCGGATCGGTGCGGCATCTGCAGTAATGCGGGCATTGCATCGGTCTGTCGTGGTGAAAAAGGAGCTGAGCCGCAAGGCGAAGCTCTCAATTTACCAGTCGATCTATGTCCCTACCCTCACCTATGGTCATGAGCTATGGGTAGTGACCGAAAGAACGAGATCGCGAATACAAGCGGCTGAAATGAGTTTCCTCCGCAGGGTGTCTGGGCTTTCCCTTAAAGATAGGGTGAGAAGCTCAGTCATCTGGGAGGGGCTCAGAGTAGAGCCGCTGCTCCTCCGCATCGAGAGGAGTCAGATGAGGTGGCTCGGGCATCTGATCAGGATGCCTCCTGGACGCCTCCCTGGTGAGGTGTTCCGGGCACGTCCAACCGGGAGGAGGCCCCGGGGAAGACCCAGGACACGCTGGAGGGACTATGTCTCTCGACTGGCCTGGGAACGCCTTGGGATTCTCCCGGAAGAGCTAGAAGAAGTGGCCGGGGAGAGGGAAGTCTGGGCATCTCTGCTCAAGCTGCTGCCCCCGCGACCCGACCTCGGATAAGCGGGAGACAATGGATGGATGGATGGATGATGAAGTGGTGAGACATAGATGGGCAGTTTGATACAGAGTATGATTGGGGGAGGCCAGAATGATCAGGCCGTGGTGGGCAATTTAGCCTCCACATCAGGATACATCCAACTCTATAAGAAGGATGCCCAGGGATCTTTTATGGCCACAGAGAGTCAGAACCTCGGTTTTACGCTTCATCCAAAGGATGGCGCCATTTTTACAGCACAGTGTCCTCATCACTGCACTGGGATATTGGGATCCACACATGGTAGGCACCCCCTGCTGGCCTCACTAGCACCTCCTCCAGCAGCAACCCAAGCTTTTCCAAGTTGGTCTCCCATCCAAGTACTGGCCAGGCCTGAACATGCTTAGCTGCAGGTGGATGACCTGTCCTGCAGTGCAGGCGGTAAATAATAAGCTCTTTTGAAATGGGCCATCTGGTAAAGTCCAACTATGAAATATAAACAGCCATAAAAACAAGGTCATTTTTAAGCAAAACTTACAAAAGTCAAATGAAAAATTACATTTTTGAAACTGAATAAAATGTAGCATTTCATGTTAACATTTATCTATGTAGTTAATTTATAAACAAAAACATTGGCTGCATTTTGCTTTGAAATTAACACTAATGTGATGCTGCAGTAAGAATCGTAATGAGAGACAAAGCTATGCTCTTGGTTCAGTAGGTCCATCTTATTTATCAGTTTATTTTAACCTTTTCACAAGAAACCCTTAGGCCTCAGAAATATATAACATATATTGAAATTAAAAACATTAAAAGCTAATTTTAAAAAAAAGTTAACTTTTCTGTAAAAAAAAGACCCACCCGACATGGAAGGCTGGCTACACCCCTGTAATGTCCAATAGCGTCTCAGTTAAGTGGAATCCAAAACTTGTGGCCAGGGACAACTGGTGTTTGGCATCATATTTTTTGCATGTGGAATCTGGAGAAATATTTTATGCAGATGGTACAGTTTATACTTTTACATTGTATTAATCAATGTCTTAAACAAATTGTAAAGATTTGTTTTCTGTGAAAAATAGCTTTCCACTTATTTTTTTATGATTGAGAGTTCAACCTTCCAGCATTTTAAAGCGTCGTGTAGAGGTTGAAGGTGTCTTATAGAGGCTGATATGGTTTTGTAATTATTTCTTTATATGTACGGTTATTTAAAAGAAGTGTCCTTGTAATAGACGACGGACACAGTTTTCGGGAACTGTATTAAAATGATAAAAGTGTCTAATCTACAAATAATGAAAAGAATGCCCTGCAACAAGCTGCATTTCTCAGAATTGATCGAGCAATGCAAACTTCTATATACAAGAATATAAAGGTCTCAAATTCATAATTTGTAACATAAAATGTAAAACGGTAATATTGTGATGAAGGGAGAATTGCATAATTTCATTTGAAGAGTATAAAATTGCTAGCAGAATCTAAATGAGTTTTAAACCATTGGGTTTTACCAGAATTATGCCAGTTATGCAGACGTCCACAGTACTTGATGGAGCTGAAGGTCTTGAGATCCATCACATACTGTATCACAGCGTCCCGCTGGCATTTTTTAAACTAAGCCAGCATGAGAGCTGATTGTCTGCTTGTTCCAAACCTCCTTTTGTCTTAGATCTTTGGAGCAACATTTTAATTCTAAATTTCCCCATGGGATATATCAGGTTTATCGCTTCTAATCTGATTTGCTCAAATGAGACAATTTCTTATTGAAAAAAAGTTAGTTTTAAGAAAGGACTTAGCAGTATAAACAGGAATGCATTGAACACAAGTTTACGTAGTTTGGAAAATATTCATGTTAACTGAATTAGTGAGAGGAGAATTTTAGCCCAATTGTCCCACTGGATGCTTTCCAATAAAGGGATATAATTTTACTTGAATAGATCATTATTATGTAAAGTCCCAAATGATTTGTATTGCAATGAAATGTTTATGAAATTGAAACTGAGAAGACCACTTAATTCCAATTCCAAATATTTACCAGGCTGAAGACATTAAGGAGACTCTTCTTCATTATTCCATTCTTTTAGTCATTTCTGTATAAATTGCATGAGATCTTACTCCACGTGTATTTATTCTGTACGGACATATCATGAAGAAGGCCCCCCATTCTCTTCTTTATGGAGGGTTTTAAGCATCTCTGTAATGTGAAATAAATGGGGGGGGGGGGGGGGGTCTCTTCTTGAAATTCTGTGGCTGGTTATTTAAATACAATTAAATATGACCCCATTTCAGTTTCCTATGAGTTTTTCCTTGAAATGAAAAAGGTCTTTTTATAGAATTTAAACAACATGTCGCTCCATTCCATTCCATTCTTTTTGAATAAGTTAAAGGAAGCAAATGAAGGAGAACTATCATTCATTTCCTATTTTGTCTTTTTTTATATATAAGGTACATAATGCATATTTAATTAAAGGAGCCCCCATTCTAGGTCTGCATATGTAAAATGACAGGGATGCCTTACTTTCTTCTTCCTAAAGAGAAGGTAAAAAGAAAAATTAAACAATGGGGTCCACCATTCCCACTTAATGGTGTTCTGAAATGCAGTAAAAGACTAAACCCTGCTCCCATTTCACTTCTTTGGATGTTAAAATTTAACCGTTTAAGTTTTTCTCAATTTCTTTTGAAATTAAATGATAAATCTGCACTGACATATTTGAAAGGTTCTTGAAATTAAAAGGTTACATTTTTTCTTGTGCTTAGTGATAGATATCTAGTTGCATTAGACCCATATTGCATAACTCCAGAAATTTGAATGATATTTAATGATCTCTCTCCAGAAGTGATTATGGCGATTTAGAGAGCAATGTCCTCATTTGCCACTGCACATACTTTATGCAGGCCGATGAACATCTGAATGCATTCCAGCAGTTTGCAATACAAACTGGTTATGCCTCCAAGAGGTGAATATTACATAAATTAAATGTGCTCAAGCAGTTAGATAGATAGATAGATAGATAGATAGATAGATAGATAGATAGATAGATAGATAGATAGATAGATAGATAGATAGATAGATAGATAGATAGATAGATAGATAGATAGATAGATAGATACTTTATTAATCCCAAGGGGAAATTCACATAAAATCCGTGTCCACATTGTAAAAGTAAAAGTGTCCAAGGAACGAATCCACATAAAAGAAAGTGATAGGAGTGATCAATAAAAAATAATAAAAAAAGAGAAAAATAAAAGGTAGAAAAATAAAGTCATACACGGAGCTGCTGAAAAGGCTGCCACTCTCGGTGGCGCCTGAGTCATGAATGTAAAGTATACATTGGCATAAGAAACAGGAACCCCGATACCTGGAATATACAACAACCCAAAACATACATTTGGGACATCATCTTCATCACAATTTATTGTGTAAAAAAGAGACTTTACTTTTAAACTGAGAGGGCACTGCTGAAATTGAGGCTTGGCATTTGTTCTTGTCGTCATCTACACTGACTGACATACCATCACTGATGCCTTAGATCTCCCTGAGGCCATTGATTCTTTCTTTCTGATTCATAACCTACTAGCAGACCTGTTGCCCCAAGGCAGGTGGTGAGCACTGTGGCCCTCAGTTACACTTCAGAGCAGTGATAGACAGAAGCCAGCTACTGTACATGCCATCTAGATGAATATGCCAGGGATAAGGAGGAGTCTGCAAAGTAAAAAATCATCATTTATTATATACTGTATTTTAAAGATGCTTGTGCTTTCTGAAAAATCAAGGAGGAATGCCAAGATAATGATAAAATGTAATAATAAAATGTTATATGTGAGTGATGCTGGTGGGATAGTGGTTTGGGTGTGCCAATCTTTTGTTACACAGATGCCAGTCTTCTCCCATTGTTTAAATATATGCTGTTAGTTCTCAAGGAGTGGTGATTTCTTTCAAGATAATCTTACAATCACAGTGCTTTACTGTAGGTCTGGTTTCACAAAATGGATGGATTTTCGAAAAGTATACCTGTCTGAGTGAAGCCAGACAAATACTAAGCCGACTCTGAAGCTAGTAGACAAATTGGTCTTCCAGAGGGTGTCCAAGGTCAGTGGCAACCACCCTTCAGTTAGATTTAGAGATGAGAATGAAAAGGCATGTTAAAGAAATAGGCGATACACTATCCCACAGAAGCTACTTTAGCTCTGCTTTGTCCTACAAGAATGCAAGAAAAGAGTGTTTAGTTGTAGGTTCTGTCATTGGCAATGGCTGAAGATTTCACATCTACATTTTTTAAATGTATTTATTTAAATTTCATTTTGACATTTTTATGTTGTGTTTTATCATGCAACTTTTTCTAAATGGTACTTTAGCCTCTAAGGTTCTTTTTTTATTGGTGGACAAGTTAATACTGGAAATGCCTTAACTATTAGCCTTGGTTTGCACGTACACCCTGCAATACTTACCTGTGTGACATTCACTCATCACACATGGCAGTGGCCGAGGCTGCCTACCTCAGCTTCAATATCTCATCAATGGCCAAGGCTGGTTACCTCAGCTTCAATACCTTAGCAAGGGTCAGATGTCGCCGTGTTCATGCTTCCCCTGAAGGGGCTGCATTTTAAAAACTACCTTCAACAGCAAAAATCACTTCAAGAGCTGCACTCCTGCTGGGACTTCCCATATACACACCTTTGAAAGGGCTGCACAAACCTAACAGAGTGAGGACACCTCACACCTTCATAAACATGCAAGACAAACTCCAACAAGGCCAGGAGACCCTCCTGCCAGCAGGCCGAAATCCTTCAGTTTGCTGACTGCTGCCTTCAATAAAGCCAAACAAATAAATCACATTCATCACTGAACAGATGATACCAATATACACAACAAGATTCAGTGAGATAATATTAAAACTTTAATTTAATTGTTATTTATGTATATTTGCAGAGAAACAAAGCAAAAATGTTAAAAGTCAGAGCTAGACGGAATCATACAATCTGAGCAATCTGAACAAATCAATGTCCATATAGTCAACTATTGCATTCTTTAAAAGAACACATCTTCATGGCACAGCCTTTGTCCTCTTTGGGTGCATTTTCCTTTTTTGGGTGACACTAAACTTTCATCATCTGACAGCAATGTTTCGGTACAGCTTCAGAACTGTCTACACCTTCTGTCTCTCATACCAACATTGCATTCTTTTATTAAAAACCATGTCACATCAATCTGTCTTAAAAGTAAAATGTCTTCTGCCTCTCTGAAAAGCCGTATAGTGTCTTCATCATACCAATAGAGGTGCTAACTTTAATATTGTGGCTAGAAGGGTTTTTTTTAATAGGTGATATCAGTCAAAAATCAGACAACTGAGAATTTCCCTTGATCTTGCTCTCAGCCTGAAGCTGTACACTCTGGTTAGTTTATCTGAGCTTCACTGAGTTCTTAGGTATTTGTATGCCTCCCAGAATTCAACACTATTGAAACAGATTATTATTCCTGTTAATATGTTTAGCTGCTGGTTCAAAGAAGTCCAGATCTAATGTCTCCCTTTCCTAAAGTGATCTCAACCCTGGCCTTCCAAAACATTACTTCTCTTGCTGACCTTTGCACCTTGTCTTCTGCATCTTCTCTCGCCCCATCTCTTGATGTCATTAGCATTTGCCTACCTGTCACTGTCATGTACCTGCATTTTCTTTTCTCTGAACCTTTTTTTGCTAAACTCCTGTTAAAATACACACAATCACAAGTTACAGTAGTTTTCCCTTGTGAGTTATCATCTTGGTGGGATAGTTTATTCATTTAAAACCTGCATCTTGTCTGAATTATCCTAAAATGAAAACATTCACATTAAATAAGATGAGTCTTCTTTAAACAGCTGACAAATGTAACATTTTATCCCCAATACAGGCTGTCATAATCCTTTCACACTGATATACACAGTCTGTGAGGTGGTTTTAATGTTTTATTCTTAACTCTCTTTTCCAGGTTCCAAAGAAGCAGTGCTCACAGACCAGCACGGATGTAACAAGATGGCCCAGCTCAGAAGAGACTGTGCTGGGTAGAGACACTTAAAACGATGAGCTGAGTACTAAAGAGAGGAAGCAGGAGCTGTATAATAGTTTACAGTCAAGATGGCCCCACTGCAAACCTGCTGTTAATAAATTATTTAGAATTTTGAAGCATTTGATTTTAATTTTGTAAGCCGAGGAGGCCGTGCAGCCCCGCACAAGAAGCCCTTCACTGCTGTGTGACAGCCTGGCGGCTGCTAGAATGGCGTGTCGGCCTGAGAGATGGACATTTGTTAGTGCTGAAGGCAAATGCTTAGAGGAATTCTGAAAGATGAACTTGAACAGCATCCTGCCTGCAGTGGTGTCTTAGTCAGCAAGGGCTGGGACAGGAATCCCCTGCTTTTATCGATTTACTCTTTTGGTTTGTTTTGTAATTGAGGAAGCTACCTAATAGGACAGCCAATATTACTTTGACTATCAAAGACTATGTGCCTCAGAACTGATCTCAAGACTTCAGCTCTTTATGGTCAATCCTACAAATAAGCCAGGTTTGGCTGAAACACAGCAGTCATAAAAGGTGACGGTAACAGGACAAGAAGAGGAAAGCAGTCGTGGTGGTATGATACCTTTATATCAGTGGATTCATGACAATCATTAGGCAAGATCACTTATTACGACTTCCTGGAAGCCTAGCAGCACATTAATGAATATGAAATGATTCCCTAAGAAATGATCAAAAATGGTAGTTTTTCTTGAATCATCACTGTCTGCAAAAGAACAACCTATAAAATAAATTACAAGGTATATTTGGTTTATGGGAGCATAGCATGGTGTGCAGCAGTGCGCCAACACAGGTCACAGCCTGGGTGAGGTCTGCACATGATGGGCCTGACTCCTTTGTCTTTAGTGGCTTATGACTAACAGGCACGTGTTTTGTATGGAGCACTGTCAGCATTATTAGAACGTGACTGCTATTTGTCATAGCCAGTCAATGAATGCAAAGATGAAACTCAAAATTGGGGCAGGAACTCACACTGTGTTCTTGTAAACATGATCCCCCGTGAACCGCAATTAATTCATTGAGAAAACTGAGCAAAATGTATGGGGTACACAAGTATACTGGAGACAAGAACGAGATGATGACGTCCTTGATGTAAGGCATTGTTGCACTGGGGTGGGCTAGACATGAGGAAGGTACCTGGGATTTCACGGTGACTGACACCTTGGAATTGTAGAGCGCACCAATGAAAATTGGCCACCGCTGTCACCTGCAGAAGTGCAAAACGTGAAGTAACCGAGCGATTGTAGGGTTTCAGAGTCTGGCTACACCAGCCAACTCTCTCATAGTAGGGCATTCAGTAGAAAAGATCCTGAGAAGATCCAGACTGAGCTTTCAGTCTCAGTTAAACATGTGTGAACTGTATACCAAGAAAAAAGTTTTTAAATTGTTAAGAGGATAAATAAAGTTGGTATAAGAATATTAGTAAATGAATTTGCCTGCATGTGCGAAGAAATTCACACATGCATTAGGGCTGTTGTGTCTCATCCGTGTAGATTTCATGTTCACCTGTTCATGTGTGCTTTCTCCAAAGATTCTGCTTTTCTCCCCAAATCCAAAGATGTGCTTTTAGTTTCTGCACTGGTGTCTTGGATTTGCTCTGTATGAGCAAGAATACTAGATCTCTGAAGCAGCAATGCTAACTACTCTGCCACCATGATGCCCACATTTAGATGTTTGTGGGCAAATCTCCGCTTTCTTTGTGTACTTTTTCCAATGTGTATCATATCACTGGTGTTTCATGGAAGCCAGTCTTTTTTTTAAAGGAGTCCAGTGCATGTGGGTTTGAGTCTGTAGTACGCAGGCGGCCGTGATGGCCAGCTTTGTATACAGTCAGTGGGGAACTGCAGACCGCAGCTTCTCGTTTTGCTGTGTTTGCTGAAGATTATGGAAACTGGCCCTTTTGTGAGGGGATTTGATGGGCTTAGTGACATGGAAGAGGTTTTGGATGCGGCCTTTTTAAGCCATTATTTTGTTTGCAGTATGATTTTCAATTCTCTTAAAAACACTCACAGATGTTTGGTCTGAAAACAAGTTGTGTGCCAATAGATCAGCTGTATGCCCACCAAGTGGATAATCCTGATTTATCACACCTCTGTGGAAAATCAAGTGTTATTAGTATCGATGGGTCGGTAATTCCAATCTGAGTGCCATCATTGGCCCAGATGTGAAAAATCAAAATGAGCTTTCAAAAGCTACATGCAGATGAATGTGCCACCCACAGCAGACTGTGCTGCGCACTTCAGATGCCAGTTAATAAGCTGATATCTGATCAATATCTCAAGATGTGGAAGGCAGGAGGAAAGTGATGCAGGACATCATTCAAAATGCCATCTCTTTACAGGAACTGCCAGGCTGGTGTCTGGGGGTGTCACACAGGATCATATTTAGGTTCTGAGGTATGCTAGCACTCCTAAAGATATGCAGACTTCATTACTTGCGGGGCCATCATTTTAGTATTCATCCCTTTAAATTGTGGTTTCAAAAGGGTGTAACAAACAGAATCTCTATTTACGAACACTGGCTTAATCTGTTTTTTATGGATGCTGGTTGTGGAATCTGCAAAGGTTACAAGGTGCCCTTGATCTTGAATTGCTGCTGCAGCTGTCACTTGCCTCACTCTTTTAATATAATATAGTACTGTATCTTGCTGGTCTGCATTGGTCACAATGATTGCAGCTACAGGTAGGACAGCTTCACGCACATTGAGTATTCCTGCCCAACCCACCCTGAGCAATCTTCTGGACCACAAAAGGGGCTTTAAATACCCCAGTATTATTAGAGATGTACAGAATGTGGTGAGCTATTTATAAGCCCTTCTTGTGTCTTATAAAATGTTGACCAAGAAAACTGCAGCTCCAGTTGTGCACATGGCTGCTCATCAAAACAGAAAGAAAAATGCCAAGCCAGAGCAGCTGAATAATCCTTTAAGAATAACATAAGGCCATAAGATTCTAATGTACAAAGAGTTCTTCACCAGCGGTGCTTTAGTTTTAATGTCAGTGTCGAACATGAAAAGGCACCTCACGTTTTTCGATGGCTTTCTCGAATCACTTTCTTTTTTGTTTTTTTAAGGTGTCAGTATTTAATTCTCCAAACCTGTGCATTCCGTTATGGGTAGCGTGCTGAAAGGTCAAGCTGCTCTCATGTGAAATCCATCACTGGATGCGGGCATCCTTCGTGCTCTTAACGTGTGCAGTTTCTAGTTATGACCACTAGATGTCCTCGCCGTCCCACCGCCCTGTCATCTGGTGAGCTTCATGTAATGCGATGCAGCTGTTTGATCGGCTCAGTACACACGAAACTGTGCAGCTCTGGGGGGCTTGTGGATTATTCGCGTTTCATTGTGCACAAAAGAAATAAATAAATGTCTCTTTTGTGATTAAGGTCTCTTGGTCGTTTTATTTTTAATATGAAGAAAAAATGATTGGGGGTGGAGGCTTATGCACACACGTGAGAAAAAGAAATATACTGAAGGTTTACTCTGTTCAGAACTGATGACATTTTCGATTGGTGTCCAAGTATTAAAACGTCCTTAGAATTTGTATCAGTCCTTCTCCGGCTTTACTCAGCTTCCAGAGGAAAAACTGACAGATACTCTCAGCTATTTATTAAAATATAAAATCAGGTTCATATCGTGTCATTGTAACGAAACAAAAAAAAAAACCGGAACACTGTCTGAAGCAGTTCTACCTTCGTCTCCCAAATGAGTTTCCTGAAATGAGTTACGCTCCATTGTCAAACATCTTGTCTCTTTTTGTCATTCAAAAAAACAAATGCTTTATGTGACGATGTGATCAAGAATCTTATGGCTTGATGATGTTGTGCTAATCTCACATTTCATTGTATTTCTTATCTTTTAAATACAAGAACGTTTAATTTAGAAATGTAGCTCATTGAGGACTTTGGTTCACCTCTTGACTAAACAGTGATCCCTCTCCACTCAGTTTGCTTTGACTCAAATGGTATCAAAAGTCATAAAAAACTTATTGATGTATTAAAAGTAAGTTTAAAAAAATGAAAAAATCAGCCGAGCACACAACCCTTTGGGAAATCTGTCTACAGGGCCGGATTTTCCTATAGGCTAACAAGGCTTCAGCCTAGGGCCTCAAGATCAAGAGGGGCCTACATTCAAATTGTTAGCAAAATTTTATTATCTCTCATGTAATTTACAAACTTAAAAATGGAAGGTGAAAGGGCCTCATAAGTGGAATAGCCTAGGGCCTCTTTTCATATACAGTGGTGTGAAAAACTATTTGCCCCCTTCCTGATTTCTTATTCTTTTGCATGTTTGTCACACAAAATGTTTCTGATCATCAAACACATTTAACCATTAGTCAAATATAACACAAGTAAACACAAAATGCAGTTTGTAAATGGTGGTTTTTATTATTCAGGGGGAAAAAAAAATCAAACCTACATGGCCCTGTGTGAAAAAATAATTGCCCCCTGAACCTAATAACTGGTTGGGCCACTCTTAGCAGCAATAACTGCAATCAAGCGTTTGCGATAACTTGCAATGAGTCTATTACAGCGCTCTGGAGGAATTTTGGCCCACTCATCTTTGCAAAATTGTTGTAATTCAGCTTTATTTGAGGGTTTTCTAGCATGAACCGCCTTTTTAAGGTCATGCCATAGCATCTCAATTGGATTCAGGTCAGGACTTTGACTAGGCCACTCCAAAGTCTTCAGTTTGTTTTTCTTCAGCCATTCAGAGGTGGATTTGCTGGTGTGTTTTGGGTCATTGTCCTGTTGCAGCACCCAAGATCGCTTCAGCTTGAGTTGACGAACAGATGGCCGGACATTCTCCTTCAGGATTTTTTGGTAGACAGTAGAATTCATGGTTCCATCTATCACAGCAAGCCTTCCAGGTCCTGAAGCAGCAAAACAACCCCAGACCATCACACTACCACCACCATATTTTACTGTTGGTATGATGTTCTTTTTCTGAAATGCTGTGTTCCTTTTACGCCAGATGTAACGGGACATTTGCCTTCCAAAAAGTTAAACTTTTGACTCATCAGTCCACAAGGTATTTTCCCAAAAGTCTTGGCAATCTTTGAGATGTTTCTTAGCAAAATTGAGACGAGCCCTAATGTTCTTTTTGCTTAACAGTGGTTTGCGTCTTGGAAATCTGCCATGCAGGCCATTTTTGCCCAGTCTCTTTCTTATGGTGGAGTCGTGAACACTGACCTTAATTGAGGCAAGTGAGGCCTGCAGTTCTTTAGACGTTGTCCTGGGGTCTTTTATGACCTCTCGGATGAGTCGTCCCTGCGCTCTTGGGGTAATTTTGGTCGGCCGGCCACTCCTGGGAAGGTTCACCACTGTTCCATGTTTTTGCCATTTGTGGATAATGGCTCTCACTGTGGTTCGCTGGAATCCCAAAGCTTTAGAAATGGCTTTATAACCTTTACCAGACTGATAGATCTCAATTACTTCTGTTCTCATTTGTTCCTGAATTTCTTTGGATCTTGGCATGATGTCTAGCTTTTGAGGTGCTTTTGGTCTACTTCTCTGTGTCAGGCAGCTCCTATTTAAGTGATTTCTTGATTGAAACAGGTGTGGCAGTAATCAGGCCTGGGGGTGGCTACGGAAATTGAACTCAGGTGTGATACACCACAGTTAGGTTATTTTTTAACAAGGGGGCAATTACTTTTTCACACAGGGCCATGTAGGTTTGGATTTTTTTTCTCCCTAAATAATGAAAACCATCATTTAAAAACTGCATTTTGTGTTTACTTGTGTTATATTTGACTAATGGTTAAATGTGTTTGATGATCAGAAACATTTTGTGTGACAAACATGCAAAAGAATAAGAAATCAGGAAGGGGGCAAATAGTTTTTCACACCACTGTAAATCCGGCCCTGTCTGTCTATCTATTATATAGAGCTTTTCACATCTATCTATCTATCTATCTATCTATCTATCTATCTATCTATCTATCTATCTATCTATCTATCTATCTATCTATCTATCTATCTATCTATCTATCTGCAGCAGTATTAGTGAATAGGGATTGCTGCTGCCACATGGGTTCAGTGTTACCCATGTGGAGTTTGCATGTTCCCTTGTGTCTGTGTTGAGTTTTCATTTGGGTACATTAGTTTTCCTGCCATATCCTCGGAGGAGTTTCACTGGCAATTCCAAACTGATCCATTCATGACTGTGTGCCTGAGAGGGTCATGTAATGCACTGGCACCCCATCCAATTGTGGTTAGCTGTGCCTCCAGTGATAGAAGGAATAAGGATCAACAAGTAATAAGTTTTAATAATTTTGACAATGCAAATATCTCTAGTGTCATTTTCATGAATTTCGTGACAGCTCTTGTGTGGATGTGTATATTGTTTACTAGTACGCACATGTACAGTACACTTCTGCCTCACAACTACAAGGACCAGGGTTAAATCAGTCCCTTGCATGGTCTATGCCTGACTGGGGTTTGCGTGCTGTGCAATTCTCCTATGGGTGTGTGCTCAGAATGGTTTCAAACTTGCTTCTGATGTTACCAGCTTGCGATGGCTCCTACCCACCTAACAAAAGGATAAATGTCTACTGTATCTACAATTCCATCTGCTTGCTATGTCTCTGTCATTCACACCATGTATCACAAACATTTGAAGTAATAAAATACATTACTACAAATGTTTACAATGCACAATTTGTTGGAATGACAAATACAATGCATTTTATTATTACATGCATTACAAACTATATTCCAAAAGATGGTGTGCTGCAAACATTAACTCTGAGGGCTACGGTGATTAGTTAGATTTCAACCTGCCTTAAACGGGTAGCACAGCTAGTCCTGGATATAATGGACAATCTGGGCACGGAAAATGGATGTGCATATACCTATGAAAGAAAATGGTTTGGCTGCCCTGGATAAGTGGGTGAAGAAAAAGGACAGGTGGATGGATGAATGGTTGGTAGCGTTTCATTTCAAATATGGGTCCATGGAGGTGCAAGGCAGCAGCACACCCACCTGTAGCTTTTTCAAATTATTGTTTTTATTAAATGTCTCCCCCCAGGGATCCACTTTCATAGAGAAAACTATCATTATGGCAGTGGCGTTTTTGGATCATACCAGAATTTTTCCTTAAGTGTGCCAGCTTCTCTAATATTAATATGATTTTACCTGACTAGTAACATCTCTCCCTGTTTTGGTAACGACTAGCTAGACATACAAGTTCACACACCATTCACATCACAAAATCAATCAAACATTGGGATGCTGGTGCCTGCTCTGTCTCAATTGGCATCGGATCACTGTGATACCCTCTGACATTGTCACCATTTGACAAAATGGAGCCACTTAGGTTTACTGGCAGAATCGATTGACTATAAAGTACCTAGCAAGGCCTGACTGGCTTTGAGGTGAAAAAAATGATAAGCCACAAAGACATATTAAGAACACAGAGACCACACACACTGTGAGACTTGAATACAAGACTCCGAGGCAGGCCTACTTCCAGGGGGTCATTTAGCCCCCTCCAAATATCTTGTCAACCACCACTGTTGGGGATAATGTTAATTCTTGGATTTTTGGGACTTTATAATACCATTACATGTATTTATTCACTCCTTATCCAAGCCGACTGATACCACTGGTTACACATCTTTTGTTTTTTCAATTGGAGGAGAGGCAGATGAAGTGAGTTGCTCATGGTCACCCAGTGTCAGTAGCAGGATTCAAAACCCACAACCTCCGTGTTTGAACCCCAAAGCCTTAGCCAGTATGCCACTACCATGCCCCACCTAGTATTTCAGACGTCTGGAGGCAGGATTGATCTGTGCTGTCCAGCAGCAGCGCTAACCACCATGGGACCAGTTGTTTGCTGGACAGCATGACGCCCCCAAACATTTGAGTTAATGATTTTCTACATACCTGTTCTTCCTGCACCAGGACTTTGAGCTTCTTTCAAACAGGGGCATCATGCTGCTGCCTACTTTTCCATGAAGTAGAACATCCAAAAGTAAAAGTAGGACACTGAGGGCCAATAGAGCTCGCACCTTCACCTGGAAAAAGACAATTGCACACACTACAAAAGGTTGTATTTTTCTAGATAGGAAATTACACTGAACATATGATGGAAAATTTAAAATCAAATGCTTAAGATAGAAATATTTATTTGTCATCATACTTTCATAAAATGAAATTTAGTATGATGTCTCTCATAAATGCAATAATACATCAGAAGAAATGTACTGAAATTTACATACAAAATCTACAAATGAGAGAACTGTACAATGATATAAATAAAGAGATAAACAAATTCAGCCTTTGGGGGCAGAACTGTGTGTGTGTTTGTGTGTATACTAACCGTCTATGGTGGGGTTTAAATCACTTTTCAGCAGTCATGGGGGTCACAACTCTGGAAAAAAATTTTTTTTAATCTGTTTCTGTGGGTTTGGATCCCCAGTACTGCCCACCAAAATGGTAACACATCGAACACGGTATGTCGAGGGTGTGTTGGGCCTCTGCTGATGCTGCTAACCTTCTTCTTCATTGGGCTAACGTGGACATCCTTCCAACGTGACAGAGCCATTCTGATGATTTGCTGAGCCACCACCACTACACAATGCAGATCCATCCATGTAGCTGACTACCACACAGTCATGCAGTGGGGTAGGACACTCTCAAAGGTGCTGTGGCAGAAGTTCACCAGGAATTCTTGTGGAAGTTGGGCCTGTTTCAGTTTCCTAAGAAAGCACAGTCTCTGTTGGGCCTTTTTTTACCAGGTCAGAGGTGTAAATGGACTATGGCAGCTGTTTTGTTATGTAAACCCCAAGGAACTGGATGCTCTGCACATACTCCACTACTTCTCCATAAAAGTGCAAGGGGAAGTGTTCTGTCTTAGTTCTTCTGAATTCTATGATGATCTCCTTTCTTTTGGTGGTGTTTAGGTGTAGGTTTTTTTTTCCCAACACCACTCAGCCAGGTTTCCCACATCATTCCTGTAGATATCTATCTGCAATTAATCCTACTACTGTGGTTTCATCTGCCAATTTAATGATAGTATTGGCCAGGTGAATAGCGGTGCAGTCATGGCTAAACAGAGTGAAGAGCACTCAACACGTAGTATTCTGGGAGAGAGTAGAAGTGTGGTTCCCAATCCTGATGTGCTATGGTTTGTTCAAGAGGAAGTCCGTGACCCAAGAGGAGAGAGAACTGTCTTTGGTGCCCAGCCTCTAATCTTTCATTCCCAGATACAGCATCAAACCCTTAATCTCCTTGGCTATCGTATATAATAATACGATTGTTATATATAATAATGATCAATGGTAAATTTGTTATTTAACCTATATGTGTTCAATCTCAAGGAGAAACACACACACACTTTGATTTTCCATGCAAGAGCAAGTTATGCTATACCCTGCTCCCCAGATTTTTATGCGTGTGTGGTAGCATGTGACAATCACAGAGGGGGCTAATCCCTAATCCCTGCAAATCCTACAAATGCTCTTGCTAAAGGCCACAGACAGGATCTTTGTGAGGATGTTTGGCTGTTCTAGGTGTGTTCTAAAGAGACCTAGTTGAGGGTTGTTCTAAAAATTAGAATCAAGGGTTACATTGCTAAAGAAAGTTTATTACTTACTTTGTGCAAATTTGGTGGGCCTGTGCACCACTGCCTGTCAGGACTGGGTAGCCTGATGGGCCATCTTAATGTATGATGGGCACAATGGGAACTGGCCAGGGGCCCCAGGAGCATAGAGGCCCACGATGTTTCTGATGCCTATGATTGTTTCTGTTTTGCTATCAAAATAAGGGCCCCAGCATACTACCTTTCCAGGGGCCTATGATGCTGTTAAGACTGCTCTGTGGGTAGACTCATACCTGTTAACCCTTCTGCCCTTTATATGGCCTGTAGGCTATGGCTGTCCCACCTCTGTCATCTGAGTAAATGCATGTTAATGTCCACAGCTCGCTCCTTACATTGGTACATCTGTGCCGAGAAAGGCGCTACATACACCAAATTCGACATTACCTGGGTCGCCAGCTAGGATGCGCACATGCTGCCCTCGTTTATTCATCCAATGGCATGAAAACAAAGTGGTAGTGCGGTCGGCCATTTACATCTTAAAGCGCTCAGATCTTAAGAGCTCCCTTTTTCAGCTTCCGGATTAATTTGCGCTAAATTCTCGTCTTAAGCACCCGTTTGACATGAGTGCGGATTCATTTCAGGACATTAGCGCAAATGTGCTGCTGATGAGCGGTGCCGCGCCGGGGAACTGCGGAGGCCGCCGCTTGATGGCTCTCGGGCCGGCCTCATGCATATTAATGACGCAGATACGGACGGTCCGGCGGACCACTTAGCACCTCCCGTCGGAGATTTCGCTCTAATTGCCTGCAGGATCTTTCACCGACTCCTTGATTCAGTTTAAATGGACAAAAGTCCATCTCTGCCTGTACCATTCATTTGGACGTATCTATCCTCGGCTGCGGCTCAATTTGCATAAAACTGTTGAATAATTCATGACGCCATGCGAGCGGCGTGTGCAAACAACACAGCCGGGCGGCTGCGCAGCGAAGGTCCCTCGGCGTCCGGCGCGCAGCTCACGGCGCGTTTAATGGGATGGAGAGTGACAGTTTATGGAGCTCCGAATTCCCCGAAGCCGCGTGCGTTTTATCATTAGCACTGTTTCTCCGTGTTTCATCTGCAGGACGCTCTCTATTGAGCCAGACCACTAATGTTAAATACGTGTCGTCTGGCGAGTAAATTGATTCTGCCGTGAAACGGAGTGCATCGGACGTAATGGCAGATGGCCCGAGCAAATGGACATTTTTTTCCCACACAATTTTCCCTTAAGTGACTGCAGGCAGAAACAAGAATGAAAATAAATGATGAAAAAATACAGAAATAAAAATGGCAAATGTGATATGTGGTTAATGGAGCCGGAGAACTTTAACAAAATTAGCATCTCGCAACCCCGCTCGCTGTGGAGAGTTCACCCTAGGATGTGCACCAAAGCAAAATGGTGCAAAATAAAGTAATATGCATCGATAACATGTCGCTAGTCAAAACAACAAATTAGTGTTAAAAAAAATTGCAGACTTTCAGAATGGTGACCACAGCATGATGACCCCTGGAACTGAGAAAGAGTGAAATGAGAGAGAGATGATATATTCATTTATAAAAGTGACCCTTGATGTTTAGAAGATATATGGTTAGATTGAGAGGAGAGTGAGGTTGCATCACGTTACTGACCACCCACACCATACTAATGGGGGGTGAATGGTGAGTAGGAGGGAAGGAGTAGAAGAAAACTTCATCTCTGTTTGCTGACGTGACCCTCTGGGGTTTAGAAAATGCAGCATTAAGGTGTGATGAAAGTGAGGTAATCCCACTTTATTGAACACTCAGAAGAGACTACTGAGGACTGATGGAGAATTTGATGTGGAAAGGAGAAGAACAAACGTTCATCTTAAGGAGGCAGTCGATGGCTAATTCCCGAGAATCCAGATGCTTATTGTGACATAGCATAGGAATTCCTGCGATAATGTTAAACAGGTTTGGAGTTTGTGTTGAGTTTTAGGGGTGGACTCTGTACATGAGAGCTGCCAGTCAATGAGAGCTCATCCGGAAGAGCAATGCATATAATGAAGTGTTGTGGAATAAGGAACACGTGTGTGGTTTGACCTCATTGAACAGATGAGAAATTCATCTGCCTGATGTCTCATATTTTATGTGCCACAACAGAATGAAAAAAAAAGAAAACAAAGGGGTAAGATTCACTAACCCTTTGTACAGCACCGGCTCTGCCAGGTAAGACGCTATTGGCTGTCTGAATAAGGGATGGGGACGAGCACTGGGCAAGCAATCCGTTCAGTCATTGAAACTGACATGGTCCAGCGACAAGATCAGCACCTGCAGTCGATTAGTCGGACGTGCCCCACAACTTAAGGTTGTGTAATGTGACGTCAGCTTTAGAAGTAGAAGTAACCCATAATTTTTAGAAGTTATGAAATTAGGGCGAGATCAGAACAAGTTCATCTCACTTTATTGACTGCACAACAGTGATCCCCCAAGGTTACTTGTCCTTTCATCCCACTTATATGATTTGTGTTTTTCTTTTATATTTTTTTCTGCCTCCTTGAAATCACAATGTGTACGTCTGTTCTCTGGTTTTTATAACCAAGGAGTTCATTTTTGTCATTTTTTGTTGTGGTACACATCCTGAGAAAGTTGAAAATGTTTGCAAAATGTTGCAGCGACATTTTGTTTTATTGTGAGTGCCATCATTTTTTGACTTTTGTGTTGATAATTATCATGGTGATATTTCCCAGAATTCCCTGGGCGTGTGCAGCATGTGGTGTCATCAATGTAGCCACATAAAGGTCAGCGCAAACACTTCTGTGTCATCCAAGAAAAGGATCAAACTATATTGTTATGCATTATCCTGTGTTTGTGTTTTATTGTGGCTTCTGAAATCTTTGTATTGTTATCGTCCATATTTAGGTTAATTGTGTACAGTCCTTTAAAAATTACTCATATTCGTTGTTCTTTGTTGGTGGAGCCCTAGGAGGTCACCACTCCCTCAGTCAGCTAGGAAGGCTCAGGAGTTGGAGGTCATTTGCTAGACTGGAGTATCTGTGAGTATTGCTATTTCTGTTTGGATTTGTTGTTTTTTTTTTGTTTCTTGTCCATTTTCTTGGATTCTGCCAATAGGTAGTGGTTTTTAGGATTGGTTTGCTGTACTGCTGTGAATTTCTTAATTAGACACATTGTTTTGTCATTTTTGCTCTATTGAGCAATTTTATCTAATTTTCTATTTTGCTAATGCATCGTCATTTTACGAAGATCCTTTGCTGCCCTTTTTGTTCACAAGTTGGGGGTTGACAGTTATCCTCCCTCTTGAGAGACTTTTTGATAGGTCTGTGGGCATTTCAAGCTTTTGCCAGTTCCCCATTTCTGGGGCCTACTAGTATTTGGGACTAGGCTGAGATTAGGCTAGCCTCTTCTGGGCTGGTTAGTTAAGGTGCTGGCCTGGTTCACTTCTTATTTTTGTAGGGGTACCCCAGTTCTGCCCCTGTGAAGACTCAATTTTAAGAGATTTGCATTTTGCCAAAATAAATCTTTGATTTGTGTATTTTATGTAAGACTACTTCTTCTAACCTGTAGACTTTGATTTTTTGCTCTTTACTCTTTAAACCTTATTGTCTCATTGAGTGGGTCAGAGATTTACACCCAGAGATGTGGACTTTTATTCATTTGGTAACTCTAAACTGTCCATCCATGAGAGAGTGTATGTTACTGTTGTCCTGGCTCTTCTTAAGACCACTCCTGCTGGAAAAGGCAGTGACCCTGAATTCAATAAGTGGGTTAGAAAATGGATGGCTGCATGAATGTAGATTTGAATGAGAAGAAATCAAAGTCATTTCAGTTTGCTGACCACACAGTAGTGGCCACTGAAACTGAGAAGGCATAGTGTTTTGCAGATAGAACACAGTAGCATCATCATGTCAATTCACTGACCTCCTAATGGAGACCACTGTGGCCAATAAGGTGTGAGATTCAAGTGCAAGGAAATTAACAATATCTTGGTTTATTCACCACCCAGCAGTGACCTGTTGATCAATATGGGTTTGGGATGATAGCCCTGAGCAACATCATCTAAGTGATCTTTAAGGCCAACAAAGTGAGAGAAGAGAGAACAACCATGAGCCTTGTTGTTATACTGACTCTAAAATAGTGACCCCACATCCATCAAGGTATGAGACTAGACCCCTGAAGTGTGACCCACAAGCCCCCCCCACCCCCCCCCCCCCCCCCAGCCATAAGGAGACACTGGTTAAGTGAGGCTCTCGGGCACTGTCTGCCCTAAATCTTTTCACCTTGTGCATATCCCCTGGTAGTACAGACCACTCCAGCCCAGGCATCTGGGCCACTTTATTAGAAGTCTTATAATTCAACTCAAAGAGACCACCTTTCAGATTGATATCATAGAATAACGATTTGCAGACATTTAAACAATGCCATCAATACCCTCGGTAGTCAGCAACTGAAAGTCTGAAAGGCTTATGGCCAGTTTATGCCGGGGACTCAGCTGACAATTGAGCAACACAGGGCCACCAGCCTCATTATGGGTGCTGACGTCCACCCTGACCAGCTTTACAATAGAAAATCAACAAGATGAAGATTAAAGGTAGGAAAGCATTCTAATCCCACAAAGAACATCTGATTGTCCTCTAAAGGGGACAACAATAACAAAAAAAAAATCCAGTAGAAAAGGCTTCCTCTTGATCTTTACTAAAGGATTGTCCTCTGCTGCCCCACCTCCTCCTCCAGACCAGGGATTTGATTCAATTTCCAAGCCGTTATCTTAATTCTTAAGGGGATTTTACTTGTTGACATGAAAACTGCTCACGACTTGATTTGAGCTGCGCTGAGATTACGAGATATAATATGGCTTGAGTCGTCTGGTATTTTTAGAGTGTGCTATGGTCGCAGATTGCTGCCCAAAGTAAATGAAGTGAAAATGAAAATCAGACGTAATCTTCTTTTCTGCTGGATCCTTATCTTCCTTACTTTTAATATTTGCCTCTTTCTTAATAACCCAATGATCCTCGTCTTTTTTTTACAGGAAAAGTAACATCTGGATGGCCGGGCAGGCAAAATCACTTTCATCAGTGAAATATTACAATAATACAATGAAGGGATTTGGTTGTGCAGCCGCTGCTGCTGACATGAAGGTGCTACACATGAAATGCCAGCAGATGCATTAAGTCAGAGGTCACCAAACCTGGACCTGCTTGGCCACGTTCACCGCACACACCAGCCTTATTATCAGAGAGCCAAATTACAGGGCTGCTGGTTTTGTTCAGGTCTTCTAATATATTTTTGTATCTTCTGCCTTTTTGTTGAGATGACTGCTCCATTTTTGGTCTTTTTAGTGTGAGTTAAACCATCTGTCTGTCCATCTCTCCTGTCAACCCATCCATCTGTCCATCACTTCAGATTGTGATCCAATTCTATCTAGTTTTTAGGATCGTAGCAGCTTCTTGCTCAAGTTAAAATCCAACCCCGGTGAGCCCTACAGTTTCATTCAGATCACTCACTTCAGATGAGTGGACACTGTATGAATGACAAAGTATGGTTTCATTCGGAACAGACTTAGCTTATTAGAAGTGATCAGCCATTTAGTAAATATAGGATCTGGTTCAAAGTAAAAGTACTATCCTCCACAGCCGACTCTTCCATATAGGTGAGCTTGGCAATTGCCTAGAGTGGCACTTCAACAAGGGCGGCCAAATGTACCAACATGGCAGGACTCCCATCCTCTCCAAATGTACCACTTAGGAACCATTAGGAACTTGATGGCACAGCATGTCATCCTACCATGCGCTCTCTGCTTGTGTCAAATGGCTAGAGAGAGTGTCTGTACCAGCTTAGGTCACCGACTCCTGACTCTAGGGCTCTGACATCAATTCTAATGAGTAGGGTGAGTGCCTGTTTACGAACAGTGAAGAGCAGCATGTTAAAATGTCTAAAACTGTTGTTTTGCAAATACAAAAAGAGGAGACTGCTGAAACAGCAGGTGCATCAAAAACACAGACGCTCTTTCTTTTATTTGTACTCAGCAAGGATGATAATTCAACATCATCAAGTTATCTAGTCACTGATTCTACTAGAGCTTTGCTACAAGCCAAAGTTAATGTAGATAGTTCCTCTCCCAGGCACAGCAGCTAAGCCTAATTAATATAAAATGTATTAAGTTTTCATTTTTTTTTTTTTTATCAGCTATGTAAGTACCCTGCCAGTCTGGTGTGTATGGAATTTCTTTTTACGTAGATGTCCAGTCTGCTGATGAGAATGATACAGAGACAGCACATTGTCAAAGGATTGCATTGGTGCAAGATGTGTGTCTCAAACCACCATTAAAGTGTTAGATATCCTGTAGGACTCAAGCTGGGACCACATGTGTTGTTTTGCTCACTTGATAGATGTTGAGTATGAAAGTGCGGTATTGCTATGATATTTATTTTGTGTGTGTGTAGGCAGATACTGGGTTGCATGCAGATTTTATGTATCACTGCCTATTGGTGTTGATCTTGTGAATTCAAGGGGCAGACACAATAATATTTTATCTAGTGTGGGGGACAGCCCATGTCCTTACCCGGCCAGAATACCCTTGGGATGGAAGGATCAGGGAGAGAGCATGCACAGGGCATTATCTAGCCCAGAACACTAGATGGCAGCCCGTGTGGGTTGCAGCGGTCCTTTGGATTCCCAAAGGGCATCATGGGACATTGAGTTCTTCGGCGCAGCACTGTTGGGTTCAGTGGGTACCACCGATGGGTGCTGCAGGGAGTGAAGAGCCCTACTTCCTGAGTCTCCAACCTCACCCAGATGTGCTTTCAGACCACATGTACGGAAGACCGTAAGTACTCCAAGGGGGAAACTAAAAGGAGACTGCCTGTCTGCCTTAGAGGGACAAGCCAGAGTTGGGAGGTACAGTGCAATCCTTGCTGGTGGAGTGGAGGTGTAGCCAAAGTTTATTCCAGATTACAGGAGGAGGCAGAGACAAAGAGAAAGACAGAGAGAGGAAGAGACAAAGTATTGTTGTGTGCTGTGCTTATTGTACTTGTGGTTGTGGCATGGAAAAAACTTATTGGAAGAGTTTCCCACAAATAAACGTTCTTGTGCTTTTACACTTGTGTCCAAGCCTGTCTCTGTTGCATGTTCGAGGAGCTGAAGCACCCTCTACTGGCCACACTAGAGTGACAGAACGCCTTGCTCCAATGCTGAATCCACCACTTCTCCATCCCAGCCTTTCAGGGCTGTTTTCGACACAAGGCTACAGTTTTCTTATTTAAGGATTCATATATAATATAACACGGAGAAGGTAAAAGCCCATGCCAGATCACACGCTCACCCCAAGGGGAGTGTGCCATGACTTTATTACAATAGTAGGGACATTTGGATCTCAGTTTGCTCTCCTTTCATGTATCCCAATGACAGCTCTTGTCTTAGATTCAGAAGAAATATGAGTTCTAGGTGAATGTCTAACTGTCCATCTACAGTCTTCAAGAAAGAATAAGACGACACATAATATATTTTATATGCATATCAATGCAAGAATTTCAATTGAAACAAGATTCCTGGTACATAGCATCAAAATGGAGATATTTCTGCTATACTTGTGAGTTATGTGAGTTTAAGAGTTTTTATTTCTAATGTCAAGGCAAGTTAAACATTTAAAGCTATAGCAAAAAAAAAAGAAATATTTCTAAATGTCTTATAAATGTAAAAATCATACTGCTGTGCTTTTTTTGAATGCAGAAATAGAGAAAAGAGAAAAGAAAACAGCTAAAACAGTTATTTTCACTGATTAGGTTTCAGGTGTTTGGGGAGCTGGAGCACCCCCTACAAGCCACAAGGGTAATGGACATCTGGTATATGGATGGATGGATCAAGCTTACTACAATTATGAAGTACCCCCTAATTACCAAGATCATGAGTCTGCAACGCTTTTTAGGTGTGGTGGAGAGGTATCACAGATTACTCCAAAACTGGCTGCCATTGCTGTCCCATTACATGGGCTCTCAAGGAAGGAGGTAACCCAGGATGACCATGTCACTCATGTGAAAGTTGGGGTTCACTATCTGTCTACCAACCTAAAGGTGACATTTTCCATTCCCACCCTCAGGTACAAGCTACTCCTCAATTCACTTTGTAAGCCAATTATGTCAAAAAATGTTAGATGTCTGATTTCTAGCTTCCCTAGGATGTACTATGTTTGTGTGTTTTAGTGGTGTTTTTGCTCATGGTGGAGCTGTATGACTGCAGCTTCTTGTTTCTGAGAACACTATTTTATTATTTAATTTTGAAGAAAGCACCTGCAGCCTCCAGTTGAATAACCACAGCTAGGATGCAAGCTTGTTTCTGGTGACTACCAAACTGTAAACATCAACAGTAACAGGTAGTGATAACCATTAAGTTATCAATGAGGCAGAGTACTGTTTCCTAGCTCCTGGTGGCACCATCTTTGGTTTAAACCCAAATTGGGTTTCATGAATGTAATCTTGACTCCCCTCTCAATATACCCCGGCCTGTCTGTTCTCACATTTATTGTGTTTTTGACTTTGAAAATGCCTCCTATACGGCCTCACTCTGCTGGAGTCTGCCCTAAGAAATGTTAATATGCAGAGGCATCGGCTGCTCCTCTGAGACTAGCCGTAAAAACAGCAATCACATGCAGATCTGGGGATTATTATCATCTGCAGCTTAGCCTCACAATCAGAGTAATGGCCAAGCGGGGTTTGCCAAAGTAACAAATCTTGCAATCAGTCGACAGAGCACCCCAGTCACAGAGAAAATCACAATGGCAATAATCCTCCCAGGGTTGGGAGTTTGCATAAGCAGAATGCTCTGGCCTAGTTAGTGTATCGAATAGACATCTCAATAATAATACTAAGAGCACCACCTCTATTATTAATATGGCCAGATGTTGGAAATGCATTAAACCCCGAATCTGAAATATTTGTTTCATTAAAGAGGGCTCTGTAACTGCTTCATAAGGCAAGCGACTCAAGAAAATCTAAAATCCAATAAGTGTATGTAAACTGCACTTACAGGACTTGGATGGCCTCTTGTGTTTTAGGAAGCTGAGGATGGTGAACTTAGCAGGGGTCAGAATCTTTGGAGTGCTAAGAAACAGGCTAAAGACATGAGGTGAGCAAACACATTTATTTAGATAAAGTTCCCATCAGTCTTTCTCAGACTGTCTTTATTTATATTTCACCTTCTATACTAACCACCATGACAACTTCTGAATACAAGATCCAAATACATTAAACAATTCAGATCCAAGCTATGTGAAAAAGTAAGTACACCCCATGGAAATTGTTGACTTTTTCTTTATATTTGCATAACGATAAAGGTGATATACTTGAATAAAAACAAAACGAAAATTTGCCTGCCAATCATTTTTTCAACAAATATTTGCATAGATGTAATGATCTACTGGAGAAAAAGAAAACCCACCAATGACCTCAGGAGATGACAATGTCCCCTTCAGCAGAAATAACTTCTTGTAGGTGTTTTGCATAACCGCCCACCCGTCTCTGACATCAACTTAGTGAAGTTTTTACCAGTCCAACATGCATTATTCCTTCAGTTGCAAGATGCTTGTTGGTTTTCTTGCATGTACGTCCTTTTCAAATCTCCCCACAGCATTTCAATGGAATTCAAATCAGGATTTTGATTAGGCAAGTCCAAAACGTTCAATTTCTTCTTGTTAAGCCATTCCTTGGTGGATTTTGTATGTGTGCTTCAGGTCATTATCATGTTGAATGGTCCATTTCTGGTTTAACTTCAACTTTTGGATACTTTGATATGATTTAGAGTTGACTTGAAGACTGCTAGCTGCCCAGGCCCTGAGGCAATAAAGCAACCCCAAACAATAACAATTCCACCACCATACTTCTCAGTTGGTATGAGGTTCTTCTCCTGAAATGCTCTCTTCAGTTTGCACCAAACATGTCTACTTGTACTGTAGTCTTATCTTTGAATTATCTGTCCAAAGCACAGTGTTCCAGAAGGCCTGGTCTTTGCTTATATGTTCAATGGTAAACTGTAGTATTGCTGTAATCTTCTTTTTGGACAGCAAAGACTTTTTTTTCCTCGCAAACCTCACATGCAAATCAAATTTGTGCAGCCTTTTTCTGATTTTAGATTCATGAACTTTGACACTAGTGTTTGCAAGCATTACCTTCACTCCCTAAAATGGAATTGTGGTGTTCCTGAAATGTTTTTAGTATCAAACTGTCAGCTCTTGGGCTTAATTTGTTGGGCCTGCCAGTCCTAGACCACTTAGTAGTCATTTAAAATCTACACCACTTGTAGACGATTTTCCTTACAGTACATTGTTTCTACTACTTGTTCTTCCTCTTCATCTTTTCCCACTTCTGTGTGAGGTTGATGTGCTTGATCCATCTTTTCCATACAGCTCAGTCCCGCACCTTTTCCTCTGTCAAGCGCTTTTCCTTCTGATATTTTCTTTATTTATCTATCCACCTCCACTTTGGCCTCCCTCACCTTTTCATTCCCATCACTCTTTTGCTCATATTCATTGTCTCTCCTCGTCACACATCCATATCACTTCAGCCTACTATCCTGTACTTTCTTAGATTTATCTCCCATTTTTGTTAGACCTCTGATTGTCTCATTTCTTATTCTGTCCTTTTTTGCAAACTCCACACATTCATCTCAACATTCTCATTTCTGCCACATCTAATTTCTTCTCCAGTGCTCCCTTTAGTGCTCATGTCTGAGCTCCATATGTTGCTGGTCTTACCACTGCCTTAAAAACCTTACCTTTACCTTCGCCTTAATTCTACTTATAATACTCTCGATGCCTTCTTCCAATTGCTCCTTCTACACTGCACTCCATGGATTGTTTCTGCATCTAATTCTCCATCTTAGGCTACCACTGATCCTAGATATTTACATTTATCCACCACTCTTTTCAATAGCTTTCCCTGCAGGCTAACTTCTGAATTCTGATCATTATTATAACCTCATATATTCTGTCTTCCTGTTTACCTTCAATCATCTATCTTCCAACTTCCTCTCCATCTCCTCTTTTCTGGAGCTACACAACATCATCAGCACAAAGTCTGCACCAGAGGGGTTGGTCTTTTATCCCTGGAGTCAATACATCCATAACTGGAACAAAGGGGTAAGGACTTCAAGAAGATCCCTGGTGCAGACCTACTCGAAATGCAATCTTTTCTGTTATCCCAACACTGTCTTTAACTCGATTCCAAATAATTTAGCGATCTTGTTAAATTCTTTGCCAGACTTATAGACATTCACAACCTTCTTTCTTGGAGAGCTCTGTTGTCCTTGGCATGATGTTATCATACACGTCAACAGCAAAGAGAAAACCAGCCCCTCGATATTTGGGGTTTTAATAAGACGGGATCCTCCTGCATACTCCCTAAGAGGGGTCTCATCATTGGCACCTAATCTGAAACGCTTGATTCTAGTTTAATGGATCTGAAGTGGATAAATTCAGAGATGGGCTTACTATTTCCACACATCAAATAATAATTTACAAGGGACGTTCAAAAAATCAGGAATTTTATATTTTCGTTGGAAATGGTGAAGGCAGGAGGAGTTGTAATTGAGCCTAAAAAGTTGAGCAAATCTCAAATAAAGGTGACTATGTAGAAAATGAAATGTAATTTGTTTTTTAAATTCTTAATAAATAGAGTTAAAATTTTTTTGAATGTCCCTCGTAGATTATGAGAATGAATACACCATATCCATTTTATGTGCCATTTCTTCAAGTATACCACCTTCATCTGTAGGCATTGTTTACATGAAGATATAATGTTCGCCTGTTTAAATATGTTGAAAAAGTCAGCAGTTTCCATGTACTCACTTTTCCACCTAGCTGTTTAATGGCAAGTAGAAACAATCTGGGAAAATGCAGCAGTATAGCTCATCAGAAAAGCAAGATTAAAAGTCTAAAGGCATTCTTCCACTCACAATGCAAAATGCTTGCCTTTTTAAACATCTCAGTCGCAACAAGAACTGATGCTTCTTTCTCAGGCCTGCTGTGAAGTATAATCCCTACAGAATATATTTTGTGTGCAGAGTTGCCTCCACCCTGTTGTGACCGAGTGGACAGATCACAGGAAGCCTGAAAGAGTTTTGGGGAACCAGCCAGGCGACCCATTTAGTTACCAAAATAAAAAAAAGCAAGTACACGCAACACAAAACTGGTTTCCAGTAGTGCATTCCCACGAGAAATCATCTATAGTGGAAGGTTAATGAAGAGCAGATTTTTAAAAATATTGTCATCTTGTCTTTGTGCCATGAGATTTAAAAAAAAATGAATGAGCCTCCAGTTCTCCTGGCACATTCTGAGTGTTTTAGTTGTATGTTAAATCACTACATTGTCTTTCATTCATGCCATGAATAGACTTGGTGTGAAGATCACTCCATATGTAATAGGTATTGTTTCAATGAAAGCACTTGAAATCCTTGTATGCATCCTCTTGGGGAAAAAGGAAATGTCAGTGAATGGTGAAGCAAGTATAGAATAATTAACTTTGAAAATTTAATAAAAAAATAAATAAATAAAATTTTATTTCTCATACATCTCAGTGACTAAGTAAACTCACAGCGAGTATAACAAGCAATGCGTATCTACTGTAGAGTTGTTTTAAGGCTGAGGAGTTCTCTCTGAGTTCAGTAGATATAGTGCTATGGCACATTTTCTCACATTCTGCTGGCTGTCACTCTGCAATGAATGATCCCTGATGGTGAGCAGCCTCACTTAAGTCTCTGCTTCTGTAAAAAGTGTGCCCCAGCAGTCAGCCAGTCTCCCTTCTCATTTGCTGCAAAGGTCACTCACTATCTGTCGCTCGGTGAAGGAAATAAACTTGCACTTTCACTTTTCTCAGGTCTCACAACTTGGATTTCTTCTTTTATCGAGACACACCTGTGAGGAGAAAGCTCAGCACTTCCATGTCTATGTTCCCATTTCCTTGACACTTGTGACAACTACTGTGCCCGCCCTTTACATTGCTTTTTGCATCATACAGTTCTCTGAAAAAAAAATCATATTTTCTGAATATTTCAATATTTTTGAGATTGAAAGTTGTCAGATCTTCATCTAGATTTTAAAAACAGACAAAGGAAACCTAAGGGAACAAAGGAGACCAGATTTTTGTACTTAGTGTTATTTACTTCAATGACCACTGACATGTCATTCTCTGTGTAAGAAAGTAATGCCCTCATTAGATTTAGTAACAGGCTGCACAAAATTCACCCGTAATAACCGCCATTAGCACTTGTTGCGATTCTAACACCACAAAATAGCAAAAACAGGTGAGGCCTTTAAAAACACCCACAGAAAGCAGACCTGAAACCTTACTGGCCAGAATCAATACTGGCCTCACTTAAGCAAGCCTGACTTTAGTCAACTGGAACACTTCAGGCCAGACCAGTGATGTCATTGGATGGGTGGAGGGTTCCAAGGCTTTAGTTAATAAAACCAAAACCCATCTCCTGATTCCAAGCAGTGAATTCAGTATAGCTAGAAAAACAGCAGGAAAACTGGACCAGGATTTGGATGAAACTCAGAATTCTTTCTTAAAAACATATGCAGAGGTCATTACCAAAGTTGAAAAAAACAAATTACTTACCCCAAAATGCCACCCACAGAACATAAACTAAAGGTACAGGTAATAAATCTGAAGACTTAGCATCATTACACACATGCTACTAAACCAAGAGAACTTTGATGTGATTTATTCAGAAATTAAGACAACCATGACATCCACTTTACTGACCTTTATAGTGATGCAATAGGGATGTCACATGCCACAACTCTTGGCTGTCATCTGAAGGAAATGGACTGGTAACTACACATGAATCAATCATAAAACTAATCACATAAATGAATTCCACATATTTAAACAACTTAAATTTAAACAAAAGAGCAAGGAAATATGTTAAGCTGTCACAGAGAAAAATTAAAAAGCTTTCGCAGTCACGATAGTCTGACAATTAATGATGTCACTACATTGTCAATATCCAGAAGGAGAACAGAGGAGCACAGATCTGAAACAGTCCCAAGGTGCTTTGTAAAGAGGTGTCTTTTTGAGTATTGATTTGGAGCAGTTTAGCTACTAGTTGCTTTATAGCCTACTCCACAGCTCACTCCACAACGTGGCAGCAAGGACAGGTTTAGCATAACTGGGAGAAGTAGGGACAGTTCGCGGACAGGCTGAAGTAGAACAGGTCTACTTGTAGTGGAGTATAGAAAGACCAGAGACTGGAGGTACTGAGGGTGAAGAGACATGGAGAGATGATTCCCTGCAACTCTGAAATGGATTAAGTAGATCCAAGAATAATTTGTTACATGTTACAGTGCATGTCTGATTATGGTTTGCTAGGTCTCTAGGGATTCTGGAATTTTTTATAACCATTAATAAAGTTAATTTGTTTTTATTTATAATTCACTCCCTGGTCATTTTAGGACGTATTATGTGTTAGTTCTCTTATTGCTCAGCATAAAAACGAACTGGCTATCATGACCTTTGTAATCCAGATATTACAGGTTTGTGGCTGCCCACCAGTATTTAACACAGTACAAGTGACCAACTGTGATAGATCATGGTGTGTTTCCACGACAAAACACTTGGCACAGTCGGCAGGATTTGCACTGTGGATAGGTGGAGTGTAGTGGCTGTGCTGTGCAAAAGTGGGGACTGAGTGAGAGAGTGCTCAGCTGATGTCACTCGTAAGGCAGTTGCTGCTCGCATGAGCAAAGGAGCTCTCTTATTGCTTAGAGTAAAAAGGAGTTGCTTCTCAGGGCTTTGTAATTCAAATGTTATGAGCTTGTGGCTGGCCTCAAGCATTTACCACAGTGCAAATGCCTAAGGTGAGATGGATTGTGGTGTGATTCCAAGACAATACACTCTCTAAGATGATCATGTTAGGTTAGTAGTGACTCTAAATGGGTCTGATATGAGTGACACTGAGCGTATGGGAGTGTGCCCTTCGATGGGCTGTCACCCATTCTAAGGAAGGTTCCTCATCTTATGTCCAATTGCTGCTGGGATGGGTACTGGCTCTCAACAACCCTGAACTGAATAAACTGGTTAGTGGATGGAAGGATGTTATGTCTGTGTTGAAAAAAAAAACAACAAACATAGAAATGTGAATGAATAACTTTTAATTTCTTCCAGAAACAGAAAGTGAAAGTGAGATTGACATTTCATTTAAGAACAAATCAAACCCAGATTTTTGGAGGACAATGATGGGTGTAACACACTTAGCATGTGGGTGTACTTGAAGTAAACATTTTCCAAAACACAGTAAGTTTTAGATAAAAACGACAGAATTTACTCCCAAATATGACAAAACACCAGAAAAAAAAATAGTTAAACAAGTAGACAATGTCTGCACTCTGTTTGTAAATTGTAATGCGTGGTGTGGGCCCTGGGAATATACCTTCATCAGTTTTTAAAAAATCCTTACAGTGCTATCACTAACTGTCACACCAATATTCACACTTAAATCCTAATGCAGCTTAAATCCCATCACTGACTCGTCCCCCATATTCCACAGTACTTTTTATGTCTGCAACCACAATGATTATCATAAAATTATGTGGTTTTTTTTTTCTTTTCTCTCGAATTTGGCCTTAAGGGGATTTTCTGTGGGTGAGCAGAAAAAATAGAAATCATGTCTCCCTCAGCATTTTAAGACACCTGATGTCCAACTCACTGTTAAAGGTATTTCTGAAATAAGTTATTTATTAATTCATTATTCAATTTCACACCCTATTATTACTTGAGATGCAATGCATGAACCAAGAATGTGCAGCCCACCATAAAACACACTGACCTATAGGCACACATATGAGCCAATTTCAGATGCATTTTAACCTACTCTAATTCTCATGTCTTTGGAATTCCTGAGTAAAATAATAAGGGAGGATCCTCATGAACATATGGAGAACATGCCTGCTCCACCTAAACAGTCATCTGTGCAGGAATTGAATGCAGTGTGTCCGCCGACTACAGATGAAGCTTATAGCACTTTCTTTAGCACTTTAAAAGCCCATTCCACAATGAAGCTGTTTAAAGCTACATTTTACATATCTGTCTCCACAAAGGGAAAAATCATAAATACACTGAATTTAGCTCTTGAGAGTCATTAGGTTCATCCATCACATTGCTAAGTTGACTAATTTATTTTTATTATGATATCATTAGAGCTACAGACATCATAGTTAGCATTAGTAACACTGAAGCAACATATGCAATAACATCAAATATACAATTATTTTATGGGAAACTGCAAGGATCACCATGTTTCACAAAATATTACCTAACTTGATAAAGGTTGAGAACAGTTGTTCTAAAAAAAGGATGTTAATAATAGATAGATAGATAGATAGATAGATAGATAGATAGATAGATAGATAGATAGATAGATAGATAGATAGATAGATAGATAGATAGATAGATAGATAGATAGATTATACTCTATTTGGCCCCAAGGGAATATTAAAGTTTCCAGAAGCTCCAAAAAATATACTGTATGCTTTCGATCCAACCCCATCCTTCCTAAAATAATAAAAGAAGTTAATCTACAAACATCTGTAACTTTCTGGTTTCCCCATTAAGGATAGGAGCGGCACTTGGTTCATCTGTTATTTACAAATATTCTAACTTACCATTACATTCTCCAACCTGCAGTCTTGGCAGCACTGGGGCAAGGCAAGAAGCATCCTTGGACAGGATAGCAGTCAGCATACCATATGTGGCAAATATAAAGTTACCACTTCATCCACTTTCCAATCTTATCCCAAGTAGAATCTTGGGGGAGCTGGAGTCTGTTCCAGTAAGCATCAGGCACAAGTCAGGATCAATCCCTGGACAGGGTTCCAGCCAATTGCAGGATGAGCACACACATCAGAGGTCCATTTAGGATCCACCTAACCTGCATGATTTTAGACTGTGGCAGGAAACCCATGTGAACATGGAGAGAACATACAAACTCCATGCAAGGCCTACCTGTCCCCTTGTTGCAAGGCATCAGCGCTACCACTGCACCGCCCACAGAAGGAAAGCCCATACAGACATTAGAAGGTTTTTCACCAGACCTCCACAAAGTCAGCCACAATAAATATGTTTAATTCTTACAAAAAGAAAAAAAAATTTTATGCATTTTTAGGCTAAATAACACATGAAAAAGTGGTGTGTCATGTCGTGTGACATTACAGGCAAAATACTGATTAACGCAAGACAACAACATTTATTTATAAAGCACATTTTCATACAAATAATGCAGCTCAAAGTGCTTTACATGATGAAGAAAGAGAAAAAACACAAAATAAATAAGAATTAAAATAAGGGAACACTAATTAACATAGAATAAAAGTAAGGTCCTCCCTGTGTGGATTTTGCATGTTCTCCCCGTGTCTGTGTGGGTTTCCTCTGGGTACTCCAGTTTCCTCCCACAGTCCAAAGACATGCAGGTTAGGTGCACTGGCGATTCTAAATTGTCCCTAGTGTGTGCTTGGTGTGTGGGGGTGTGTGTGTGTTTGTGTGCGCCCTGCAGTGGGTTGGCACCATGCCTGGGGTTTGTTTCCTGCCTTGCGCCCTGTGTTGGCTGGGATTGGCTCCAGCAGACCCCCGTGACCCTGTAGTTAGGAAATAGCGGGTTGGATAATGGATGGATAAAAGTAAAGTCCGATGGCCAGGGAAGACAGAAAAAACAAAAAAACTCCAGACGGCTGGAGAAAAAAAAAATCTGCAGGGGTTCTAGGCCATGAGACCACCCAGCCCCCTCTAGGCATTCTACCTAACATAAATGATCAGTCCTCATTGTATTCAGGGTTCTCTTGGAAGAACTTGATGATGACGGTCACGTGGACTTCTGGCCTTTAATCCATCAGTGTAGGGACATCTTGGTGCTTTGATCAGATGGTGGTGGTGCAGGTCGCCACCCCAGAAAACCTGAAAAAAGAACAGAAGAGAAAGTATGGGTTAGTATGGATTTTGAATATGAATACCATGAATAATAATGATAATTAATTGAATATACAGAGCATCAGGGTTAAATTAAAATGAAGCTATGAGAAAGCCATGTTAAAGTAATGTGTTTTTAGCAGTTTTTAAAGTGCTCCACTGTATTAGCCTGGCGAATTCCTATTGGTAAACTATTCCAGATTTTAGGTGCATAACAGCAGAAGGCTACCTCACCACTTCTTTTAAGTTTAACTCTTGGAATTCTAAGCAGACACTCATTTAAAGATCTAAGGTTACGATTTGGAGTGCAAGGTGTAAGACATTCCGATATATAAGATGGAGCGAGATTATTTAAGGCTTTGTAAACTTTAAGCACGATTTTAAAGTCAGTTCTAAATGACACAGGTAACCAATGTAGTGACATCAAAACTGGAGAGATATGCTCGGATTTTCTTTTCCTAGTTAAGATTCTAGCAGCTGAATTCTGCACTCGTTGCAATCGATTTATGTCTTTTTTGGGTAGTCCTGAGAGGAGAGAGTTACAGTAATCTAATCGACTGAAAACAAAAGCGTGGATTAATTTCTCAGCATCTTGAAATGTTATAAGGGGGTCTATCTTTTGCTATATTTCTAAAATGGAAAAATGCTGTCCTAGTAATGTGATTAATATGTGATTTAAAATTCAGGTCACAGTCAACAGTTACCCCCTACCTCCGTCTTGACTTTTAATCCTAATGCATCTAGTTTATTTCTAATAACCTCATTATATCCATTATTGTCAATCACTAAAATTTCTGTTTTCTCTTTATTTAGTTTGAGAAAATTACTACTCATCCATTCAGAAACACAAGTAAGACATTGTGTCAGTGAATCAAGAGAGTCAGGGTCATCAGGTGCTATTGATAAATACAGCTGCGTGTCATCAGCATAGCTGTGGCAGCTCACGTTATGCCCCGAGATAATCTGACCTAACGGAAGCATGTAAAGCGAAAAGAGCAGCAGACCCAGGATACAGCCTTGTGGAATACCATATAGAGTATCATGGGTCTTTGAAGTATAATTATCACAATTTACAAAGGATTTTCTACCTGCCAGGTAGGACTCAAACCAATTTAAGACACTGCCAGAGAGGACCACCCATTGACTAAGAATATTGTGATCAATGGTATCGAATGCGGCACTAAGATCTAAGAGGATGAGAACAGATAAATGGCCTCTGTTTGCATTTACCCGCAAGTCATTTACTACTTTAACGAGTGCAGTTTCTGTAATGTGATTTGTTCTGAAACCCGACTGAATCTTATCAAGAATAACATGTTTATTGAGATGATCATTAAGCTGCATAATGACTGCCTTCTCTAGAATTTTACTTAAGAAAGACAGGTTAGAAATAGGTCTAAAATTTTCAAAAGCAGAGGAGTCGAGATTATTTTTCTTGAGCAGGGGTTTAACTACAGCATTCTTAAGACAGTCTGGGAAGACCTCGTATCTAATGAGGAGTTTACTATGTCAAGAATACTATTAGTTAGTACGCCCGACAATCTACATATGTTGGCTAGTGGACAACGAAGAGATCTGTCATGATAAGAAATAGAAACTAAGCATTGCTCAAATCAAGCAACTGGTACAACAAGCCATTGCCAAACTACTAAAGGCAATATTTGCGTAACGCATCAATGAAAGAGGGAATTAGTGAAATGCTGGCCATGTCATAATAGTAGCAAACTACTGTACGTCAGGTGAATCGAGCATCGCTGCAATGGTGACAGAAGACATCTCCTCATCCTCTTTGCTCATCTCTTCCCATTGTAACGACAAACTTATTTATCGATGTGACGAGAGACCCAGATAGATAAAAGGATATTCAGTATTTGAATAGAAATAAGTGCATTTGTATTCTATTATATCTTAATGTCATAGCCATTTTCCAGCGAAATGCATAAAATTGGTCAGGTATTGCGCGGGTTCAATTAAGACTCTAAAAATTTGTTTCAAAAGTTACAGACTTCAGCGGAGAGATAAATTTGAAATACAGAAAAACACCGCAGCGTTTTTCAGCGTCGGCAAACCTTCTCCATCCACTTCTGAGGTCACGCCAATTGTCCTCCTTGTTTTTCCTTGTTAAAATACTGTCACTTATTCACTTGCCCGTCCACGCTACTCCTGAGTAGCACTGCTGTGCTGGCAGCGATCAGCTGGTAGTCTGTTTTCGCTGAGCGGGTGCCTTAAAATAACAAAAAAAGTGTCAAGTAATTTAATTTCTATATCATCACCGAATTTCAATTAATTCTGGCAAGATATTTGTGAGATTTTGGGGTATTTAGTTTTTCTGTTTTTTCTTAACCCCTAAATATTTATATATCGAAATGTCCATTCTTAGTGGATACCTAGTGCCCTAGATGTACCATCTTGCCAAAACAGTTTTGTTGATGAGTGTGTGAGTGAATGATTCAGTCAACTTTGCATTATATATGTAATAAGGTTTATTTTCTAAGGTGGATGGAATTCTTTTTACCAACAAAAAGAACTGGATGGAGGCTGATTTCCTTTCTTTTTCTTTTTTCTTTTTTTAAAAGAGCTATATTCTCTGCAGCTGCTAGCACTTGGCAGGCCATATCAAAATAGCAACCTTACTTCCTGTCAATATCCTTCCAGATCTTGAATGCTTAAATTTCGAAACACTATTCTAACACATTACAACTTAACAGGGAAATAAACATTGCAAGTCTAAATGTAAGTATATACATATCCCTATTCTAATATAATGAACATTTACCCCTCTAATTTAATCCTTAAGTGACAACATAACTTTACATATATTGTGGAATATTGTGGGCGTACAGCTCCCCAAACTCGAACACAGACAGGCACAGAGGCACAAATCCAAAGTCACACACATTTATTTCTCCTGGGACAGTGCTTTCCCCTTGCTCCCCACCTCAATATAGACAAGCACACAATGCTCAGTCCCTTCTTTCTTCTTCTTCTTCTTCATTGTCGTTGTCTTCTTGTTCCTCCTCCTCCTTCTTGTTATTCTTCTTCTGTCTTTCTCTGCTGCCTCCACTCTTCTCCCAGAAACAGTAGAGCACCCATGACCTATCGTGAACATTTTATATAAATATATATTTTTGTGCTTTATTTCACCTTATACAATTTCTTGTAGCAGAAATTTGATAGCTTTTGTATACACCTTGGAATCAGAGCACAGGGTCAGCCATTGTACAGCGCCCCTGGAGTAACTACAGGTTAAGGGCCTTGGTCAAGGGCCCAGCTGAGTAGGATCCCTTTTGGTAGTAACGGGGATTCGAACGGGCACCTTTCTGGATACCAACACAGATCCTTAGCCAGTGAATATTGTGTAATTTTCAAATTGCCTTTACAATTTGATTTAACTTTGTGTATGGGGTACGATCAGCTCCACCCTTAAATTTGTATTTATGCCAGATTCTAAATGAATCAAATAAATTGACTCACATTAAGAATCAAATTGGTAAAGTGAATCAAAATGCCCATCACTACTAAGAACAAACATTTATTATTTTTTCACTTTTATATTTCAAGGCAGTCTATTTGGGGTTGTACCCACTTTGTGAGCGAAGCTGCTGGGCTAGGCAATGGTTTTATCAGATTCTCAGTTGGATGGAGACTTCAAGGTTATGACTTCTGCAATTTACATGACTTTCCTTAAAATATATACTATAGAAAAAATGAATAGTTACATATGTCTAGTAATAAAAAAGGCAGATTAGAACCAAATATGTAAATATCAAATATAGTCTTGCAATGGATGATGATTTTTAAAGGATCAAAATACTATCTTTAGACACTGTCAATGTAACACGTGAAGGTAATGAATCTGGTTTTTGACATCCTGGGATGCAGTCTGTTTTATTTTGGACTGTTTTAAATTGTTCTTGCTGTTTATATTTTTTATCAATATTATGGGGGAGTCCATTTTGTGTTTTATTGATAAAATATCCTGCATTAAATCTTCTAAGATGGGGTGTCATAACAATGAATAACTTTATCATATGTATGTATTGTAGAAGGCCTAGAGGGTACTGGGTGGTCTTTAGGCTTTGGACCCATTACAGATTTATTTTCTCCAGCCTACCATCAAGTGGAGTTTTTGTTTTCCACCCCTCCCTAACCAACTGACCATGGCATTGGACTCTGAGTTTTACCATTACAACTATTAGAGATTTAAATGACTATACTGTATAGAGTAATTTGAGTTATGCTTAATTCTGTTAGAAACTCTTGCAATTTTGTTTTATTTATTCATGTGTTTGCTTACATGTATTGGCTGTCTTCTTTCTTTCTTTCTTTCTTTCTTTCTTTCTTTCTTTCTTTCTTTCTTTCTTTCTTTCTTTCTATTCTGCAATCTGTTAGTAATTTTTCTTTTATTTGTTCTAAATAGCTTTGAACCACACTTTTTTATAAGCTAAATACATTTTGCTCCTTTGCATGGTCACTTCCATTTTTTGACATTTTTTATGTGGCTGCACCAGAAAGTGATAAAACTAAACTAAACAAATGAATATATATGGAGACAGAATAACTTGGAATCTTGGCACAAACATAATGAAAAGGTGATGATGCCTCCACAAAGTACCACAAAAGCAGACTAGGATCTTCAATGGCCTGTCCAAAACCAGCCATCCTCCAAGTACTACTGCAGGCTTTGGCCAAAGCAGAACCCAAAATTGGAAAAATGGCTTTTAAGTTCAAAGACAGTCCAAGAGATCTCAAAAATGTCCCACAAGGGAGAAAAAAACATAAAAAAAACTCTTTCTTGTAAAGTCAATCTGAGCAAAGAATCTTTATAAACAAAGAAATTTATAAAGCACACAGTGGCAAAAGGCAAAAAAAAGGACAAAAAAGGATTTGCCTAAAAGGGCAACTCAAAGCAAACACGCCCAATCAATAATCAAGTAATGAGTAATCCCAAAAAAAGAAGCAAGAAATTCAGTAATAAGAATCATCAAAGAAAAGCAACATTTGAAACTCCAAAAACTATCAATGAAATGCTAAGGGAATCACTTCCCAGCCTGAATTTATACACTGAAGGTGGTCCCTTTGCTGAGACATAAGGGTGGCCATGCCTCTTGGGGTTCCCCCCACAAAGTACAAAGAACATCAGAGACCAACACAAGCTAAATACAGTAGATACTAAATAAAATACAATATTAACAAAATTACGTACTGTAAACACATTAAACATACTTAAATAAAGAAGACACAAAAAAGGAAAGTACACATAAGCCAAGGAAGAAAACTCTTAGCATTATTGCTCTTGTGGAAAAAGATGACCCACCATGATGGCCACATTGGTTGCCTCCCACTCAGAGGACAATGTTTATGGTCAGAATGCCAAGTACTTTATTACTGCTATGTCAGTAGTAGGCTCACATCAAGTTGTCTCTGCTCTTTATATTTGAAAGCCACTGAAGTCACTGCTGTCAGCCAGTCCCTCCACCCCCTTTAAATTAAGATATCCATTAATGCTTTTCATCCTTTCCACTGGCTCAAGGTGACACCTTGAGAGGCTGCCACTTGGACACATGCACTCTAACTTGACTGCATGGCAGTGGGTAACTACAGCAGCAAGGGAAGCAAGATGAAACTACAGTTTTTCTCCCATCCACATTACTCTTCCACTTTCCTCTATCCAGGTTTATATTATTTTGGAAATAATTTGCCTTTAAACACCAATGTTTTTACTAAAGATGTGATACACTATATAAGAATATAAGAACAAAACAAAGTCGTTTTGCTGTTAGCTGCAGTATTCAACAATTACAAGGTTCTTCTCCTTGAGGTCCTTATTTCCCATGCTTTGAAGTGCATAGCTTTGTTCACCTGACACAAACATGAGGACTCTTAGTCTAACTCGGTCCCAGAGTATAAAAATAGTGTGGCACTTTTTGGCTGGTTGTCACACTATTATAAATTGAGAGGTCAATTAGGCTTTGACTTGACAAACAGAACATGTGAAAAAACCACACTTAGGGAGAAGGGAGAGCTGCACACCTGGGCAATGCCCCCAAAAAAACCACACACAGCCTCTATTTTTGTCACAGCACTGCCTACTATTTTGATGACAAACAAAAGGCTTGTTTGTTTGCTGTCTCTTGATAAAAGAGCTGGCTTCTTCATTCTCTTCCCCCACCACTCTCCTCCCTTCTGTGCCCTTGAAGGTGAATTTAAAAATGGAAAGATGGCAAAGCAGCAATCAGTACAAGTGGCTCGTTTACCGACAGATTACATGGTAATTGCACTTGCATTTGCAATCTCGGTTCATTTAAACTAGGCTCCTGTAGCTCAACCCTTGGAAATCTTCAATCAAAACACACTGCTTTAAGTTTACTGCCAGCTAAAGATTAATTATACATGGCCTACTGATGAGCCTGAAAATGAAATCTTCATTCTGTGCGGCCCCCTTTTCCATCCTACACACATAAAGTCACCATGCACCATGTAGTGAAGAAACGCAGAGAGTGGACAGCTTTGTTCATAGTTAAAGTTTGACACTTTCTAGCTTGCAATTTGTCACAACTTGGAGTTGAATTAGCAGTCTGAGAGTCTGTTGGATGGATGACTTTTTAATGTAAGTAGTGCCAGTACTATGCTTCCGAGGTGTCTGAAGTCCGTGCTATTATGAAGGCCTGTGCAATAAAGTACTATAAGTTTTTGTAGAGTTTGTATAAGCCTAAATGGATGCCACATTATTATTATGAATTTGCATGTTTCACATTTACATTTAACCTAATTGTCCTGACAAATAAATGTTAACTTTTTAATTAAAGAAATGCATTTACCACTTCTTAAGTTAAAAAAAACAACAGACCTAAAAAAACATAAAAAACAAAAGACCATTATGCACAAGATCATGTCAGCAATGTCAGGAAATTCTGCAGGGAATGAAATGGCCAAATTGTTGCAGAAAAAGGCTGGATTTATGATTTCTGTTGAACCTAGATGACAAGGAGGTCTGTTGATCATACATTTCTGGTACTCATTCTCTTGCTTAATATTTTTTCTTTCCACTCTAGATTCAGTTGGAAATCAAAACTTGATAGTAATGAGAAGCCTGCATGGTTTATGAGCTACTGAAAAAACTATCACATGCAAGCTAATATATTTAAAATATTATCAGTAATGTCATTTTTGAAAGGAGTCAGAATATTATTAACCCATCCATCCCCCATTCACGTAATTCTCTATCAGAAACACCATGTACATGTTAGCAACTGTTTATTAAAAATGCAAATGTCTCCGTGCTGCTGTTGAAAAACGTAACTTGAGCTTTGTTAATTAGTAGAGTCATACTTATTTTCTGGCTCAACTCTAAATAGCCCCCACTTCAACATTTTTACTCCCTTTCCCCTGTTGAGGAGAAAGATTAATTAAATTTCTGGCACTTTTTTTAGGTATTATTTTTGTCCACATTACTTTTCACAGTATGCTCACGGCCACAGTGATCAAAATTAAGAAAATTAGCATTCTGTCATTCCCACTTGCCTCTTCTTACAGGAGGCAATCCAAACAGTACAAAGAGAAAAAAGCTCTATTATGTCACCAACTCTTCTTTTAAGACTCACATGATCTCACATCGTTGTTCAAAGAAAGCATGTAGTTACATTTACTCTCCTTCCTTTTTCTTCACGCTCATTTTCTATTAGAGTTATAGAGATACAGAGCTTACCCCAGACACAGCAAGTGCAAGGCAATTAGAAATCAATTGGATACCACACTGGGCAGATTCACATAGGCAGTGGTCACTGCAGCGCTAACCACTGTGTACAATCACGACCTTGATCAGAAACAAAATAATTCCAGACTGGATTGGATACAGCTGTTTTTGATTGTATTTTTTTTCATAATGAGATGGACATATCAAAGATAATTTCTTGCATTCATATTTTGCAGAAAAAGTCATGACCAAAGGGAAAAAAGCTCTTATTTATTAGAATGGAACAGAGATAGAATTAATTTGTTTTATGTTTTAACAACCATGATATAATTTAAAAAACCATCAGAAAGAGTTTTCATTTTTTGAAAATGATATCCTTCACTTGTTTTTACATACATCCACTTTTGAATTCTTTAGCTAGTTTATCCATATTCTTATCCATTTCCAGCACCTCCTCGTTGTCCAGGATAAAAAAAAAAACAAAAAGCAGAAATCTATTCTGGTGAGAATACATGGCCTGCGGTTTTTATTTATATTTTATCATTATTGTGTAACCATTAATCTTTGCAAAATGCTTTGTAGCAGTGACCATTGTGAAAGGTAACATAACATGGCATTCTACAATTCACTTAAACCAGTTTACAATCAAATGATGCCAGAGGCTACCCTGGCAGCAAGGAGGAAACCATCCCAGGATGGGACACCAGTCCATTACAGGAGTCATGCCTGCACTAATACAAGACTAATTTGGAACGTATTCCATAAATCTTAAGGATGAGGGAGAAAAATAAATCCAGAGGAAGTGCACAAACTCCAGAAGTAATTGAATTTTCTCCTAGAACTGCAGATCCATCAGGCCAGGCGGAACTAATCACCATGCTACTCCCACTTTAAAGATGCTACATACTGTTCAATTTACAATAATTCAAGACTGTGCCTGAGCAGCATGGAATGTATTGTCACTTCTGCGTTGGATTAAAGTCAGTCATAAATATACTGGGCTAGTTATAAAATGTCTTGTGGGCCTGATCTACCTTCTTCTGAGAATAAAAAAAAAACTTTTATCTTTGGATTTTCTGTAGGAAGGTGACATAGGAAGAGCATGCAAACTACACACAGGATGTGACATTCTGCCAAGAACTAACTCCAAATTCTGTGTGCTGCTGTTCCTTTTTCTCCCACTATGCTGTTACTGCCTGGTTTTACATAACAGCACAATGCTACTAATATCGCCAAAAAATAACTTGGAAGTACTGCTACTGCTAAAATGGCAATATATATGTTTGCAAGCACCTACGGGTTCAGCGATTCATATCATAATAAGCTTTGATTTATTGCAGTTTGTATTGAAAAAAATATTTTATTTAACACGTTGGGTTCCTGACAGTCTTCGTCTGTATTGTACATACATTCATAATATTTCGATAAACTCTAAACTAAAAACGTCATTCTTTGAACATTCTGTAGCTGGGTTTAATGTCGCTCGTCTCACTAGGGCGGGCTACTGCGTATTCATCGCTTCTACTTTTGTCATCAAATCTTCGATATCCACTTCTATCCCCTTTTCATACGTGATGTTAAAGACGCAATACCCCACATACGCCACTACCTAGCGGAGCGGCGTGTCTAAATTTCCCGTCGTCCACCGCGTCCCGCTTTGTTCACTCCAAACGCCTCCCGCGCCGCTGCGCCTCTGGCTCTCCCGTCACCCCCCGCGCTTTGTTGATGTTCGTCACCACGGCACCCTTTTCCGCCAGCGGCCTACTTTACACTGAGAGCCGCTCGTCGCGGTTCACTCTGTCCCGTCGTGCAATACGCTTTGTTGACGTTCGTCACCACGGCAGCCTTGCTGACACGATTTGTATTCTACGTCTTGCGGCGATATTGACAGATTTCCCATAGAAACGGATGGATGTCCGGCGCTGCAAGAAGCGAAGCCGCTGGAGATGCAGGTGTCTCTGGCCGTTTACATTACCGAGCCGGGTTAGCAAGACTACCAACCAGATGGGTTCGTTCTGACTATCGTCTTGTGTATGTGAGTGCCAACTCCGTTCGCATACCAGGCAAAAAAAATGTGTTGAGATGTCAACCCATGTCATGTCCTCACTGACTACCTGTCTCGTTTTTCACGTTTCTAGATCCCACTGTTCGGTTGTATTAAGTAAACGATTTCGCTGCTTTTGCTTAAGCACTTATTGTACCGTAAGAGCTTGAATTCCTTCAGAAGATGTTATTTGGACACTTGTTTTTTTGTACCTGGTTTACTTAAAAAGTAATTTCTTTGTACAGTTAAGCTAATATTGTTTCTTGTATGCGAAGTGTAAATATATGTTTCTGCCTTACTAGTTTTTAGATGACAGATTAATCTTATGAAGTATTGTATCATGTTCTACATGCTGATCTCACTAAAATAATAGTATCAGCTGTAGACTTGAATGAAATTCTAGCCATGTTTTAAATACATTTGGACCATCTAAAAATATGATGAGTTTTCATATCTGGTGGATATTTTGTTATGCACCCAGTTATGTTGTAACCTCTCTTTTGTTCTGGATAATTACACAGGCATATGAATACTTCCCGTCAGTCTATATGATTTTGTTAAATAACAAAATGACAATTACAGCATGTGAATGTATGTATACAGTTCTGTATTGTTTTTGTGTTAAATATATTTTTAATTCAGTTTGACCAGATGTGAAAATCATAAAGAATTAATAGTACCTGACACATTTATGAGCTTTTAGTCATTGGATCTACTTTCTATTTAAGACCCTGTTTTCTATATTTTTGTCTGATCACAGGTGTTTATTAGCTAGCACTAATATAGACAATGAATATTTACCTGACTACTCAAGTTGGTAATTTCTGTATCATAGGATTAACAGACTGCTTTTTGTGTGTCTGAAACTAAAATAAAGTAATACATTTTAATATGCTCGGACTATATAATGCACTAGTGAGACAACATCTGGAGTATTGTGTGCAGTTCTGTTCACCACTCTTCAAAATACATAGCAGCACTTGAAGTTATGCAAACAAAGGCAACCAAGTGCATCCCATGACTTAAAGACATGTCGTACTGCGATAGACTCGGAGAATTAAACCTGGTTAGTCTCGAGCAGAGGAGAATGCTGGGGACCTAACCCTAGACTTCAAAATTCTTAAAAGTTGTCATAAAGTAGATCCAGCAGAATTCTTTGAGCTTAATTGTGAATCACATACTTGTGGACACCAAGTTAAATTAAAGGGAAGTGCATTTAGGACTGAAGCTAGGAAGCACTTCCTTACTCAAATAGTTGTGGGACCCCAGAGCAAACTACCAAGATGTGGAGTTGAAGCCAAAGCCTTGACAACCTTTAAGAAGGATCTGGCTGAGATATCTGGACAGCTTAGCTATTAGCTAAACCAACAAGTTGAAAGAACTGAATGGTCTCTTCTCATCTGTCAGATTTCTTATGTTCTTATATAATGTGTAACTTAGTTACTTTTGGTGTACACTGTACTGTATTTAAGTGCCTTTTTACAGGACATGTAATTTTCTTTGTATACTGTCTTATTTTTCTTTCAAATTATAAATGTAAATATTACTTAAGATTCATACAAGGAGACAAGCGATCTGCAAACATTTCTTATTGCTTATGTCTAAGAAGTGGCAGGTGTAGAATACAAAACAGCTGAGCCATCAGGGTTAAGGTGTTTGTTATTCCATTTGGATATTTAAAATCTACAAGTAATTTTTAAATATTTCTTTTTAATAGCATGGTGACCAGATACAAAGTGGACTTATACATCCTTTTCATTATCCCAAACAGAATATCTTGTTCTTTGTAATACAGTCAAATAGCGTTAGGCTTGTTTGTTGCCAAAAACAGAATGTATATTCCAAAGGTTACTGTTAATTGTAATTTAACCTGTTCTGTTTGTAGATACTGTATGCTGATAAAAGAAAAAAGGTGTGATTTTTGTTTTTGTTATATATACAGTGTCAGTGTTTTTAAAATGACCTTTTTCTCTTTTCATTCTTTTTCAGAAGCCGGTACTTTGGTCGTGGTGGTGATGATGACCTGAAAGAAATAGTGGCGTGTACTCAGAATGGGTCCAGATGTCCCTTTACTAAATGAATACAAGCAAGAATTCTTCTGGAAACGATTTCCTCAGACAGTACTTGGAGGATTACGGCTAAAACTTGGCTACTGTGCCCCACCATATATCTATATAAACCAGATAATTCTTTTCTTAATACCATGGGTTTTTGGAGGTGTAGGGACCATACTGCATCAGCTGCTGCTCTTAGAAGACTATTACGCTGCTGCTCTGTCAGGAGGGTTAATGGTGGTTGCTGGATTTGTTATCCAGATCATGAATGTATATGCCAGACGCAGAGTTGCCTCTGTCGAAAGACTACAGACCCAGAATATCCTCACAGATGAAGAGGAGTTTGAGTTTTCCAGTTGTGCTGCCTCAGATACCATCAAGTTTATCATATCTGGGAAAAGGTTTATTTTTAACACTATTTTTCATCCTTTTCTAGCAGGTGCCTTGTGTGGTTTGGGGACCTGGTATTTATTACTTGACAGATTGACTTCTTTGTACAACAATACAGGTGCCACTGTTATCATCTTTATTTTTGGATGGATAACCTTATGCATTGCTGAATATTCATTAATTATAAATACAGCCACTGAAACTGCTACATTCCAACCACAAGATACATATGAAATCACTCCTCTTACTCGACCTGTCTACATTTTTGCCTTCATAGCAGTGGATCTTGCACAAAGGTAGGATGCAGTAAAATTTGTATGTCTTCCATACAACAGTAGAACCTTGAGTACATGTTGGTTTGTTTTTTTTTCATTGCTCCTGTTCATAGTTAAGAAAGAAGTATTGAAACCAAAGTTAAGCTTTGTTTAATCATATCTGTAACTAAATACAGTGCAAAGATTTGAATGTCTTAACTTTAATGTCTGTTTTATAAATAGCTATTAATCAGTTCTACCCTAAATATGTTTACTCCTTTTTTGTTCAAGAATCTAGTAAACTGTACCACTTCTAATGGTTTATTATTTAATACATGAATATTGCTTCTGTCTGCATTGTTTATTTCTATATGTGTTTATAACTTTGCGTTGTGCTTAGTAAAATGACAAATTTGATAATGCAAATGAAATTTTGCTGTTTTATTAAACAGCAGCTTATTTTATCTGCCACAAATAAAATGTATAGTGTCATTTATAAGTACATGGTTAATGTCTGTTTGTGGATTGCACAGAGGATGATTTGTGCACAGCAAGCAAGAATAACATTGTTACTGTCAATATGGATAATGTTAAAGATGCATGTTAGCTAGGGGATAAACAGCCACAACATATTGGGTGGACAGGATTTTTTTTTATATATCCTCACATAATCATACTGTCTTTAACAAGGCGGGAGAGACAACCGATTGTTGTCTGAAACTGCAGTTTCATATTTTGATATCAGTTGCTCTACCGTTGTAATATTTGTTATTATTGCCCAGAGAAAAAAAAAAAACAGTTGGTTGCTAAAAAAGACAAAGTGGCTTTTGACATCAGTCCAGTTTGCTTGAGCAGAACAGTGTTCCAGATGTGTTTATCAGTGGTTTCCTGTCAATGACAGATTTTTGTAATAGATAGTGAAAACGGAATCATGCCTATGATTTGCTAACCCATTATCAGAGGTGATATACAGAGATCCATGGAGGGCACAGATGGTGAAAAGTTTTGATTTAGGTGACAAGACAACCTGGTTTACGATCTGCTGGTTTTACTGAGATGGTGTTTTGTGGCCTCCCAGATTCTTATTGATGACCATGAGTACTCTTCTTTAAGCATTCTTGCAAGCATCTTTTTGTTGTCACATTTGTACTAAAACTAGAATGGTCATACATAGAACTGACAGTGAGGTTTCACAATGACTGAATTGTATTCCTTTTTAACTTATTTACAGTATTTTTCGGGGAGGATAATGACCTTAAAGTTCAGTCATTCTTGTTGTTCAGTAGCACATCTTCTATGTATCGCATGTAAATGTAAGCATCTGCATACAGATATGTACAAATGACAGTATTACTGCTGCTACATGGGGACTGGTTTTTGGATACAGTAAATTTTTTGTCGCGGAGTTTGAAAAATATGTTTGTCCTAGCCAATTATGTTGTGTTAGCCATGAATGCATATGTTAGATTTTATTGCTAGTCTTGGTAAAATATTTGCTTTTAATTGCATTTTAAGCCTTTACAAGAATTGAATTTCCTGTTTTTTTTACCCTTCAAACACAATTTTTCACATAAACATCAGTTTAATTTTCTTAATGTTTCCTTGCTAGAATATAGTTTTCACAGGTATCAATTTAAACAATTATTTTTATAATGCTCCTAATACTGTTTTACTTATTTCCCAACACATACAATTAATAAGGTGGTGGATATGCAGAATCATGTATCTCTGAAATCTGTGTTCATATTTCTTCTTGTGTGACAGTGCTTTCCATGAATTGGAGTGTAAAGGTTTTGTAGGATTTTACCTGTTTAGGTCATTTATCCTTTCATGCTAGTCATGTTATAGGCAAGGAGTATGTGACTAGGAGTTAGGAAGACACCTTACATACTTCTTTTGCTCATGTCTTCCTTTCACGACAGAGAGTGTGTGATTGAGAATTAATACTCCACTTGCCTCTGTTTGTGTTGAAGTATGCTGAGAGTGTTTGTCTTTTGAGTCTAAAGAATAACAACATTGCAAAATTTGGAAACACTCTGTAGTTTCACAAACATCCGTGGTCTGTTTTAGCCCTTTGAGCAGACCCTACTTTAGAAATAGTGCATTGTGTAAGCTTAAATTCACAATTTCTATGGAAGACCAATGAAAATATCTGCTTGATTTTATCCATAGCAAAAGTTTCAAGCACTCAGCCTTCACCATGGAAACACAATTTTGTAAGTTTTCAAAGCCCATGGGTGCATGATATGTTTTATGCATCCCCCTCATCATAGCACCTATGCATAGTTTAAATTGGGGGATACTTTAAAATGCATTAATTCACTTTCTGCTGGACAAAATGCACTGTTGTTCAGAAATGTAATTAGTCCATCAGCATTCATGTTCTTGATTGTGATTTTGATTTTAAATGTGCAAATGCTTTCTAACATTAAAATTTTCTTAAATTTGTGTTAAAAATCTGGCATTTTTGTTTTTTAGGTTTATTAACAACATTCCAGATCTTCAGCAGGCTAACCAGGTTTTGCACATTATATTTCTGTTTCTTCCTCTTCTCTGGGCCTTTGGTGTACTTTCCCCAGTCGATGCACTTTTTCTGTGGGGCATGGAACAGACTCTAGTGTTTGGTCTTGGAGGTTCACCAATGTCAACCAATATAGGGTAAATAAGTTATCTGTAAATCATACCTCTTTAGGAATTGGTTTTGATATCAGTCACAGTAACTTGATCATTGACTAATATGTAAAGGTTAATGGGTATTAAATTTGGGTCTTCAGTTTCTCCAGAAATAATTCTGTAATTGTCAGATTCATTGTCTGTAATTCACATTTACATACCCTCATTATAATGTGTTTGCAAAGGTCAAGAATGGTTTCATGCAGTTCAATATTATTGGTTTCTTTAACAGGCTGGTGCTGATGTTCATCATTTCCACTGGAGTAGCTGTAGGAGCTTATTTTATTCCAAGCTCACTTGGAGTTGTGCTTTTCACAGCTGGAATGGGATTTTTTTTAAGTCTTGACCTGACTCAGATAAAGTTCCTCTTCAGGTTCTGCTGTAGAAGACCTGAGTTTGTGAAGGGATATAAAGATTTACCAAGCAGTTTTGGTTGGAGACTTGGTTGGCGAGAAGTCTTTCTTTATCAGGCTATCCTAGTAATAGCACTGGCAGAAGCTGGTCTACTACATCATTTTGTAACTTCTTCAGAGACCTCCTCAACAAGCCCTCAGGCTATCATCAGCTATATCTTGATCACATTGCTTGCTCTTGTATGGACCCTGCGAGAAATTCAAGATGTATACATTCTCTTTGGAGTCTTCCGTAATCCATTTTACCCAAAACAAATTCAGAATGTTAATCTTTTTAAGCAACAACAAGTCCGGCTTAAGAAGGCTGGGATTTTTAGGAGACTGCTCATCAGTTTTGGTAAGACATGATAACGTACTGTGATAATAATCATTATTACAGTATCTGTATTTTTTTTTTTAACTTTGTTTAAAACACTTTGCTGAATATCACTTACAATCTGTGCAAATAATTAATGCAGGTAATATGTGACTTTATTTGTAACAGATGTTCCTATTATGATTTTAGGCACTAGTGGAGTAATAGATTTGGAAATAAATGCAATAATACATTCTTAATTAATATTGAGGTTGCCTTTCTAAAAATTGCAGCATATATAAAAATGATATTGACAAGTAGCTATTAGATCAGCCATCTGCTATATAATAAAAGGCTAAGGTGTGTGTGTGTGTGGGTGTCTGATCCCTTAGAGCAATCTGATTTAATCAGTTTAGCTTTGGTTGCGTAACTGAAAGTGAAAGTGTGAGTGTGAGACATATGAGGAGGAGAAAAGGCATATGAAGCACGCTGAGAGTCGCCTTCAAAGACAGGAAGTATAAAAGCAGACCGGAGGTGAGCAAGGTGCCTGGAAATGAAGAAGTCTTTATGGGAATGTGCTTGAGAGAGGGAGTATCAGCCAAGAGAGGTTCAAACACACATGAATACAAAGGAAATGTTCTGAAAATACACATAGGACAAGATACATCAAATATTTTTACATTTTTTCTATTACCTGTCTTCATCAGGTAATGTGGCTAGTTCTTTATAGTGGCTAAATATGCAACTTATAGAAGGTTTCTATGGAACCAATAAAGTATATTGACAAATAAAACCATATTAGTGCAATTACTATACACCACTATTAGAAAATATGATAAAAGTAGCATAATAGATGTGGCATGTTTTGAAGTGATCAACTGTTGGGAGTGCATTCAATACTTTCAGTTAATAAACTTAGTTCTTATTCTTTCCTTCTACCCATTTTAGGCTCAAATATGTAGAGTAGAATTTTCAGTAATGGCCAACAGTATTGTTCATTCTTTGTTTTTTATTATTTTAATGTCTGTATTAATAAGTATTTGTTTCTAAATATAGAATTGTCATATTTATTTAATATTGGCATTTTAATACTAGTAGTGTATAATAAATAAAGTGGTTAGGCCCCATCAGAAGAAATGATGATGGGACTGGGTCAAATAAACAAAGCTTACAAATGTGAAACACATAATCTACTTCTTAATTTACTGCTGACACCTTGTTACATTACAGTCCAATATTATTTTTTCCTTGTCAGTCAGCAGAAGAGAGTTGCATACTCCCAGGACTAACATTGGGAAAGATGAAATAATAATATTATTACATGCTGACAAATAGAGAACCTTGACTTTGAACCTAGTGCTAAAAGGAAAGAGTCTTTTATCCACAATTTAAAAACTGAAGTGTATTGCCATTGACCCTGGGAAACTACATTTTTTCAAAATGGCCTTTAATAAATCTTTGCTTATTATGTTTCTTTCCGAGCTTCAGTATGACATGGTAAGAACATAAAAAAAAAATAAAAACTGGCCATTTTTGACATTGACAGAATAATGTGAACTTACATCAACTACTGCAGAGTTCCAACAAAATTAAAAGAAAGCCAATAAAATTAACAAGAAAAGAATTGTTTGGGGAAGTATTAAGTAGTCAAGTGCTTTTTTTTCTTTTTGTAGAAGTATAGATTAAGGTTTTTTAGGATGTAATTGAATGATGTTATATAGTGGATATCAAAAGCCTACACACTCTTAGTAAAATTTCAGTTTTGTTGGAGTAAAGGCTACACTCAAAACAAATCATGTTAGACTTTTTCATCTTGTGATCAACCATATTTATGTGCAAACTAGTGGATAATTTTAAGTAAAATATTTTTTAAATTTTGAATTTCTTTAGTTGTACAAGTGTCCAACCAAATAACTAATACTTAGTAGAAGCACATCTTGCTTTGATTATGGCAGAAATTGTTTAGGTCTCTTTACCTTAATAGAGACCTGAATTTCAGTTTTACCCTAGTTTTCCTTGCAGAACAGGTCAAGACCAATCAAATTGTAAGGTGATCTAATCTGCACAGTCCTCTTATGTGAATACTGTATATAAACCTTCAGTTCCTTTTGAGGGCTGGAATCTTCTAGGGTCATTCTTGAACTTTGACTTTACTTTTTTGAGGTCCGGTATGAAATTGTCAAGTGGAAGGTGAAATAAAATAAAGATTCTACCCAAGGCTAATGTGTGCATTAGAATATCTTGATAGGAACATAGGGTTAAGAGAAGTAGCCCTGTAGCATGATGCTGCCATGAGCATACATAATAGTAGATTTATGTTCTCTTGTGATGAGCTTTTACAACAAACATACCTTTTGCTGTTAAGTCTAAAACGTTCTACCTTGATGTCATCTTATAATAAGATTTTTCTACATAATTTTGAGAGATTAAATATGTCTTTATACAAAAAAACATACTGTGTGGGCTTAAGTGTACTATCTTTGTTAAAAATAGTTTCCATCTTTCCACTTTTCCCAAAAAATTGAGAGTTATGTAGAATACAGGAAATAGATGTAAGTAGGGAGTGGCCAGGTACTACCATAAATTCTTTTATCTCATACATGATTGCAGTTAGCCTTTTGGCTTACATTGTCCTTCCTTGAGCATCAGTTTTGGGGGACTTCCCGATTTATTTATTTTTTTTCCCCAATATTTTCGTGGTGACATTTCCTTTACTTCTTAATGATTGTCTTCACTTTGTTCCATGACATATGTAACGCAGTTGAAATTTTTTATTTTTCTCTCCTGTATGTGTGAACTTTTGAGCCACTTTATTTTGAAAGTTTGAGCGAAGAAACTTGCAATCATCCTTAATTAAATGTAGTCATTGCTGAAGCAAGCAAAAATGTATTGAACAAATTAACATGAAATGGAATTATAAGTAGAGTTTAACACATTGGACTACAGCGACTCTAAAATGTACTTTAATAGACAAAAGGGGTAGCGGTCAGCACATACTTAACAGTTTATATTTGAGAACAAATTCAGATTTGCTTTTGGTTTATTCATTAAAATCCCAGTTCAAGTGTCAGTTATATCCAAGATGCTTTTTGCTCTACACATGTAGTTACTGTCACCACTGTGTTCTCTTTACTTTGTCTTTACCTATTGAAGCTCTGCAGAATGGCTTTAAAATGGATTTGGTCTTTTCTCGGGTCACTTGAGATAATTTTGTCTAAAAGTAGATTGCCTTTTTCTAAAAGAGGCTTCAGGGCTTACTTAATATACAATGCTGTAAGAAAGTAAGTACATTCCCATGAAAAGGTGTGTATTCTTAAACATATTTGCATGTATTGATATTTAATGTTTTCTTCAACAATATACCTAGATAAAGGTGATCTAACATAACAAAGAACAACACAAATTATTTTTGCAATGTGTTATTGTACATAAACTCAGAAATGAAATTATCAGCTATGGAAAACGTAAGTATACTTTTGGTTATATAGGTATAGGTAGTGTTGTCCCCTTTGGCAGAAATAACATCTACATTGACTTTGTGTATTTTAAAGCAGGGGCTTTACATGTAGGGCAACTTTGTGTTGCTCTTTTTTAGGTGGTCGACTCATGCAGTTTAACATTGGCAGAGACAAAACTTGCCAGTTAATCCATTGGTTTTATCCTGTGGTTCTTAAAGACTTCCAGATTGCTTTGAAATTGTTTTAGAACCTCTCACAAACTCATAGACACCACCACTTTTGATTTTGACACAATGCAGCCATATTGCTTGCTAATACAAGACCATATTACAGGCTTCTGATGTTTAGGTAAGGCAGGCCCTCCAAGTTACTATCTGATGAAGTTCTAATCATTTGTGTCATTAAATAATATATAGTAAATTAGGAAATGTGTTTTTGGTTATTGTTTTGAATCAAGAAGAAGCCTCTTCTCCCTAGGACATGTTTGGAAAGAAACTTTAACTTTATTTTATGGATAAATCATGAATATTGCCATATTATATTGTGGTCTTACCTATAAATGTCTGTGCACTTAAGTTTAATGCAGTATCATACTTACAATATATCCTCTACTGTACATTTTTAGCAAGTTTCTATTATTTATTTATTTATTTTTACTTATTTGAATGGTGCATTCAAGTCCTTTCACATGTAAAGTAGTAGAAGCCCAAAAGTGAACACTTCATAAATATTTTTAGCTTTCTTTTAATCAAGTCAGAATTGTTAGTTGGTTGAACTGTCTCTTTAGTCTTGAATGCATTAACATTTTTGAGGAAACTTGAGGACTGAGCAACATGAGAAAAGTAATTCACAGGCTGTTTTGATTGTCTAATTTCTTGTAGTGTCACCGTTTGCCATGATTGCCTTTCTTTCCATCGATATTTCCTTGCAGAACCTCCACACTGCATCTCTCAGCATTGGATTTACTAGAGCTTTTCGAACAGTAAGTACAATTAATTAATTATTATGTAAAAATGATAAAATATCAGCAAAACAGCTATGTAATTCAAGTACTCTTTTGTTGGATATATGGTGTTTTTCCACTATATTCATGCAGAAGCAACAAATACTCAAAAGTTAACTATAATTCTTGACCAGAATGTTTTGAAACCATGTCATTTAACTACATACAGCTGTTTTCTTATTAATGAAGCTGATTAGGACAATTATGTTTTTTTATCTGTATGTAGCTATGGCAGAACACTGAAAATGCTTTGATGGAGATGGTGATCGTTGCAATTTTGCGTTTGGCAGCTTTAAACAACAATATGGAATGGTGGGACAGTTTGGGTACTGGAGTTCAGCTGCTCCTGGTAAATCATTTTCATTTATGACTTTTACAGTATAGGTCCAGCATGGGAATCTTCTAGTTTCATTGTTGAGGTGTACCTGACTTTTCTAACCACAAATACAATTAGTCTCTAAAGCATTTATGTGCCAGGAGCATGTAGAATTCAAAAGTAAACTAGTTCTATGATATCTCATATTATGTGGAAGTAACATTCAATAAAGTGTCTGTAAACGTTGCATTATTTTTGTATAATAAGAATGTAGTAAATTATCAACTTTCACTTCTCCCAATATAAACTTATTTGTTTTCTATTGTTGGCAGTATTGCATTGTTTTGTTGGAGACACAGAATTAAGAATTTTGTTGTACCAAGTACAAATGACAATAAACCAAATCTGAGTTGTATGCTGATTCTGATATTAATAGGTGTGCATAAGTACCATAATAACTTCTTTACTGGATTTACTGCAGTTTATAGTATAAGGATGTGAAGGCTCTGGCCACTGCAGGATGTAGTATTTGAATCTGGTAACATTATTGATTATTTTAGTGATGCTTAATAGTGCTTTCTTGTTAGTTTCTTTTATTTACTACAAAAAAATGTACGCACTTTGCTATCATACAGACCTTATAAGTTTGTTTGCTTCTTTTAAAGGTTGGAATTATATGGGATCGCCTGACTCAATTCATGTTGAAGCTGAAATTTGCATTAACTGTACTTATCACTTCATGGACGGAAAAGAAGCAGAGAAGAAAGTCCAGTGCAACTCTTATAATCCTGAATACTGTCTTTTTTCCAATGCTACTGGCGATCATAACCTTTTCGGCAGTAATATCTGCACCTCTGCTGCCTCTCTTTACATTACCTTTGTTCCTTATTGGCTTCCCCAGACCAGTACGGACTTGGCCAGGTTCTGTTGGTGCTACTGCCTGCACATGTCCAGATTCTGTATATTATCAGCAGATGTCCTTGGGTCTGGCCAAAGCTTTCCAAAATGCTTTTTCCACTGGCTGTCTAGGTAAGAAGTTTCTTTAGAGATGTCTTAGCTGTCCTGTCTTATAGAGTGATTCATCTCTAGACTGCTCCAGACTCTTTTTCTGATTTAGGAAACTGATCTATAATTATGCTTTATCAAAAATACTGAAGGAGCTTGCTTCTTATTTGCTCCTTTTAAAAAAAATGTGCATATATCAGTGTAGCATGATAATAGTGGCATATATGTTTGGTTAACGAGTGAATAAAGGTGATATAGCTTTCTGTGTTTTTTAAGCCTTGGGGTGGCTGTCAAGAGGTAGCCTGTCAAGTATCGTCTTGTCTGCCCTGCGTCGGCGATCTCTGTAAAGGAAATTTATTTTGGAGGCTCCCAGGTAATTGTGCTTAGTATCCAGAAGCACAGTTAGGAAGAATAAGCTGGAATATAATTATTGTTTTCTGTGTGTTTTGGCAATACTAGACTGAATGTAAAATTAAGCTATGATGAAGAATATGAGTTAACATAACTTCTATGTAAACTTGAGGAAGCCTGCAAGGAGACTAGCATTTCTGATTTGACATCCAGGAGTTCTGCCTTTGTGCCTTAATGAACAGTCTAAAAATTCTATGAATTTGTCTACTGAAATTATTAAACATAGTAAATACTTATGTGAGGTTTTAATTTTTGTGAACAATTTATTTAAAAGCATTTGTACACATGCATTAACTACACACATTTTTTGGTTTAACAATTAAATGATCTTTATTTCTGTTTTTGTCCTTAACTCTACTTTAGCTGTTACTGCTGTAGAGCTTTTTACATGACTCTCTGAAAGGTGGTTTAGCAGAGCAGCAATTTTATTATTGTTATTTTGAGGAGCCTTTACATAAATCAGAAGAAAGGTCCTTGAAGAATGCTGTCAGATATGGGGCTTTCAGGCAGTCCTCGGTTGGAAGTCAATTTTGACTTGAAGTTTCTGCATTTTTTTTTTTCCTTTTGGACTTCTCAAGACTTAAGTGGTTGCTATGAACAGAGAGAGCTGCTTTGCATAGTGTATGCTGCGTATCTAGTAGATATAATTACAACCTTTTGTTAGCAGTGTGCGCCAGAGCTGAGGTTAAGTGACCCATGAAAGTCTTAGTTAGACTGTGCTGTTAGACTGTATGAAACATTTCTCCACAAAAGCCAGGCGCTGTACTATTAATAATAGAACGTGTACTAAAAGCTTCAGGAGCCTAGAACACTGTGGGAGTAAAGTATCTGGTAATAGGTTTGTATTTAAAATGGTTTAAGAGCAGGCATCTGAAAAGAGGTTAGTGTTGTGTTCTGCGCTGAACATTTTTGTATTAGTCAAGTGGTTTGTATCTTCTGATTTCATACGTCATGGTTACAACATGCTATAAATGAAGCAGTATTGGTAAGTGTTTTTATGCTTCTCCAATATCTACAGTAGAATTTAGTCACTGGCTTCATTAATTTATCTGTATTTAATTATTTCATCAGTGTTTATTGTCCTTGTTTAGAGCAGGATTATTTTAAATTAGAGCATCCTTTATGTCCATTTGGTAGCAGTTAGAACACAGAAAAAAGACGGAGGCTTTTTCTGTGATCTCCTCTGTGACATTCCGCCTGCATCATTGAACAGTATATACCAAGAGAATCCATAAAATGTCAGTCTACATCAACTTGCATTATTGCTTCTTCAAGATACTTGTATGGGATCTGACATTATCCGTAGGCAATAAAAAAATCATTCCTGTAACCAAAAAGTGTGCTGTCGCTTGACTTCAGTTGCTGTTCTTTCCTGTTCAGGCCATTAATACAGAAATTCTTTACTTTATGCTGGTTTAATGTGTGATTATTTTATATTTAAAAACCTGTATTTACTAAATCTTTGAAGATAATTAAAAGTAACAAAGAGCATTGATTTGTTTCTCCACTGATTGTTTTGTTTGAAAATGTTTTTAAAGAACAATAAATTATGTTAAGACTATAGATGCAAAATAAATTGACCATCACAATTTTACCAGACAATAACAGAATAAAACTTGTTGGCATGTGATCAGATGTCAGGGTAATTTTTGGTATGTTAGATTTATATGATGATGCATTAAAAAAACACCACAGAAACATGAGTGACTGCTTACTGAACACCTTGTAGTTTGTTCAATAAAATGTCAGTTGTATGGTCAATTTTCACTATGAATGCCAGGGAGAATAAAATATTAGCACACAACACACATTTTCTGTTTTCTGGACTAGGAAAAACATAATTTGAACTTAACTATAGTCCTGTTAGAAAGCACCACAAAGATGAGTATGCTCCCAACCTTGAAGATATTGTGGGAAAGACTATATTGTCTGTGATATACAGTAGCATGCTATTTCTGTGTTAGTTCAGCTCTTATTTTGAGCATGTGGATGTATTCAGTCAAGATAATGTGAATGTAATATCCATTACTCAGATATTCATAGTAGCAGCTTACTGTGTTTAATTAAAAAGAAAAAAACAGCTCAGAAGTAATAAGTGAGTTTGATTGTATGTTACTTTTGTTTGATATGTGCCATGTTCCTACTGGTGCTACGCCACTGACCTTTTTCTCTGTCATTTTGGTTTCCTTTACTTTGTTTCTCTTATTTGTTAATTGCTTTCCTTTGCTATGCATTGAGTCCAAAGGGGTGGGGCCTCCAATTAATTACACCAGTTGTCTTCTGAATGCTTTGCAATGGCTGCATTTTGTGTTATTTTAGTGGAATACAGAGCATAGACTTTAATTAAAACATGTTTAGGACTTAATTCTTGGCTAAATTTCATCTTTGCAATTTTAAGAAGTGCTCTTCTTAATTCCATTCTGTATATTACAATCAAGATGATGAAAAGGTCATTTCATATATATTCATCTAGATCAGTGTCACAAGAACTTTACAGAAACTGATTTATTTGTAGAGTTTGAAACAAAGTGAAATCTGAGGAAAGAAATCAATTTTGTATTTCACAATTGTCAACTGCTGGTTCAACAGAGAAAAACTGCACTTAGTTATTAAAAATATACAGCTGTGAAGAAAATAACTTGCTAAAAATCTTCTCAATGTAAAAATGAGGGTATCAACATCTATGCACAAAAGGTCTTGGCAACAGGATAAAGAAATGCCACACCAACATAAGATGAAGCCGAGGTATCAACTCAAAAATAGAAAGGCCATATTCGAATTTCCTAAAATCCAGAAGAGATCAAGCAGGATTTCTGAATAGTACTGTATATTATATTATGAGCAGATATGACAAATCTTTGAGAACAAGAAGAATGGAGAAACAAGTGTAGTCAGTAGTATCTGTGACATATACCAGGGTAATTTTTATAGCATGAGTTTGGAAGTGTCTTTTTGTTTTTTTATTGTTTACCTAATGATTGAAGTAGGATAATTATATCAGAAATGAACAGAAACACATTGTATACTTCCAGACTGATTTGTCTGATGCTTTGTTATGTAGTAGTACAGTGACTCAAAACACAGATAATGAAGGCACATATTTAATAGGGAAGGAAAAAAGTGGAAGGTCTTAGACTTGCAAAGTAAATTTCATTACTTAAAACCAAACTATCAAGCTAAAAAATAAGCAAAGAAAACAACAAATGAAAATAACTTCAGCAAAAGCTTTACTATCCATTAAAAAAAATACAGCTGATAGTGTGAAATAATGGCCACATATTTAATGTATTTGCATGGAAAGAATCTTAGACAAAACACTATTTTTTATTTGTCCTGATATTTATGCTAGCCTGAAAATGGATAAATGAGCAGGAAAAGTGGCACTGTTCTAAAATATTAAGACCTACCTACTGCCTTTAAGTATAAGATGACATTCTGTAATGTTGACACTTTAACTTCAATGTACCAACACTTACTGTTGTATTTTAGCAATGTGTTTGGCTCAGAAAAATAACCTGCTAGAGGATGGGGTCCATTAATAAGATTTTTTGTGTGATAACTAATTTCTCTGCTTTTTTTGCTTCTTCAGGCATTCCTTCTCCTGGATCTCACTTTCTTTGCCGGTTTCAGGATCGTGTTATGTGGATCATGCTCCTCGAAAGTGGATTCAGCTACTGTACTGTCAATATTAAGGTACGCAGCCACACACCTTTTTTAATTTTTAAAGTTGTTTAAATTGAAGTCATTCATCACTGCTTTACTACAAATAGCAAAAATCTCACCTGTCAGAAAAAGGGCATGTCATGGTGGACCAACTGCTAGTAATCTCATAGTTATAGCCAGTGACGTGATATTACGGAAGATATACAGTATTTACTCAGAATTCCTGAGATGAACTTGGAAAAATGTGAGGAACAGATCTGTAATCTAGTGAAATGTGATTTAGTGGCTTAAATTAAGGTCTCAGTCTTGTTCCCATTTGTTCCTTGGAAGGCAATGCACTTTGTTGGATGGGGTAGCGTGTTCAATCTTTTAGAGTTGGGCCTTTCTGTAAAGCTTTTTTCTAACCAGAAGCCCTTGATTTTCCTTTATTTTTGGTTTTAATGGGACTTTGTTTTGTAAAAACAAAATAGTTTAAAACAGTTTCTCAGTTATGCCAAAGTAGGCCATGTTTGGCTTTCAGCATAATATTTTCCAGTAACCTTTTGTATCATCCAAGTGGTCTCAATATCAATAGAGCAGAATTTCCTAGAGGTTCATGTACTCGTTACATCAGTTTGTTCAATAAACACAGAAACCCTAAGTATATAATTTGTGCTGACAGTAATTGGAATTCTCCATATCTGTTATTTTGTTACATCATATGCTTGGTCTAATGTGGGAATACATATCATTTTCAAACCTTTTGTTACTGTATGTACCTTTTATAATAGTAACATGCATTCCACAATCAAGCAAAACCCTTTAAATCTTCATTCAATGAGATACTTCACCCTCAGATAGCATATTCTGTACATACTGTAATTTTATATATCTTACAACTGCAGATAACCCACACATTCCCAGTTTCTCATTATACAGTATATTGTCCAAGAAAAAACTTCAAGTATGAAAATATTATTCTAGTCAGTCAGTCTATATACTGTAATGTTAAAATACATATTTAAGCCTACTTAACTTAAAAACTAATATAGCATTCTAATTATGAATCCCCTGCCCAGTTGCCGTCGGTGTTGGTTTTGCAAATTCTCTCTGGTTTTTGTGGGATTTGTTTCCCCACATCTCAAACACCAAGATTTTTGGATAATTAGCAATTCAGAATTGTCCCTCTGTGAGTGTGTGCATAAGTGGACCCTGTGATGTACTGATGCCTCATCCCGGGTTGGTTCCTGCCTTGCGCTTGATGATGCCAAGTTAGACTCTAGCCTACTGTAGTTAAATACTGACAATTGGCATGATTTTACAACAGTATTGCTTTGGCTATATGTTTATATAATATCCTGTGTCCTTATGATCTCATTATATGTTGGCTGTGGATTTGTTTAATCTTCCCCTGACTATGTGCTGCTTACATTAGCCAAAATGAAAATGATTTACTAAAACTATCATGGAGATTTCTTTAGAAGTCAGCAAAAACAATTAAAAGTAAACTAGACTTGTTTCTAATAAATAAAAATATTGAGCATTATGACTTAATAAAATAATTCAGGGATCTCCTTACTATTTTATTATATTGTTATCATCAAATTGGATGAAAACAAGCATTTTCAATGCAGTGTGCCTTCAGCCTACTATTTAAGTTGCTGTTTAGGACTTACCTTAGATTCCACCAACTGCTGTGCTGTTGTTTAAACTTGCCTAAAAGCCAAATGTAGTTATTATTCAATTTAAAAATATTCTAGAAATTAGTTAATGAGTAACATGTACAGTAATCCCTCGCTATATCGCGCTTCACCTTTCACGGCTTCACTCCATCGCGGATTTTATATGTAAGCATATTTAAATATATATCGCGGATTTTTCACTGCTTCACAGGTTTCTGCGGACAATGGGTCTTTTAATTTCTGGTACATGCTTCCTCAGTTGGTTTGCCCAGTTGATTTCATACAAGGGACGCTATTGGCAGATGGCTGAGAAGCTACCCAGCTTACTTTTCTCTTTCTCTTGCGCTGACTTTCTCTGATCCTGACGTAGGGGGATTGAGCAGGGGGGCTGTTCGCACACCTAGACGATACGGACGCTCGTCTAAAAATGCTGAAAGATTATCTTCACGTTGCTATCTTTTGTGCAGCTGCTTCCTGAAACGACATGCTGCACGGTGCTTCGCATACTTAAAAGCTCGAAGGGCACGTATTGATTTTTGACTGAAAAACAAACTCTGTCTCTCTCTATCTCTCTCTCTCTTTGTCTGCTCCTGACGGAGGGGGTATGAGCTGCCGCCTTCAACAGCTTTGTGCCGCGGTGCTTCGCATACTTAAAAGCCAAACAGCCCTATTGATTTATTATTGTTTGCTTTTCTCTCTATCTCTGTGACAGTCACTGCTCCTGACACGCACTCCTTTGAAGAGGAAGATATGTTTGCATTCTTTTAATTGTGAGACAGAACTGTCATCTTTGTCTTGTCAAGGAGCACAGTTTAAACTTTTGAAAAAGAGACAAATGTTTGTTTGCAGTGTTTGAATAACGTTCCTGTCTCCCTACATCCTCCTGTGTTTCTGCGCAAATCTGTGACCCAAGCATGACAATATAAAAATAACCATATAAACATATGGTTTCTACTTCGCGGATTTTCTTATTTCGCGGGTGGCTCTGGAACGCAACCCCCGTGATGGAGGAGGGATTACTGTAATCACTTTTCCACTGTTTCCCACTTTATTTTTTCATGTAGTAAAAAAAAAAAAAAACTTTTCTAGAACCTGTCTTGGCAGATTTCCGTGTAAAAAAGGCATAAAGTATAAAGTGAAAGCAGTAGCTATTAACAAGGTGAATAATGTATATTGATGCTGTAGTTGTGTTCATCAGTGTTGGGGTTGAGAAAGTTCCAGACCTTTTGCAGAAGTGCATCTTATTTAGTACAAGGAATACCATATCAAATAAGATAAAGAATAGTCTGAAATCATGAATGCTGTATGAAAAATGAAATGTTATTGCATGAATGTATGTGTACTGACTGAGGTTAAGTGTAGAAAGAATGAAATGTGTTGTTATGAGCCGTACTGGTGTTGAACTAAAACTAAAACTAAAAGCCAATAGAAATAGTCTTAAATGAGGAAATGGAAGAGTAATTCATATATTGCAACAAAGTAATAGATTGCTCAAGTGAATGGTGGCAACAAAGGTAGTTGAACTCTGCATGCCAACGTTGATACCAGAGCAGTAAAACAGGTGAATTTTACCAGCAACCTGAGAAAAAAGCAAGTTGATAGTGAATGTAGATTGAAACACGTTTATTGTTTAATGTAAAAATAATTATGGATCTGGTGCTTATAGTCTAGAAAGAAGTAAAGAATAGTTGTTGCCCTTTTGGAAAACTCTTTACACACATAGGACTTGCTGTTCCCTACCAGTACCCAGCTTTTCACACTGGCATGGTGATGCATGTTGCAAATGCCACTTCCTCAGTATTGGGGCCTCATGCAGTTAGACTCTTGTCCTGTACCACCTTTTTCTCCCTGTGTGTTCTTTTCTTGTCATAAACTATGTACACCTCTTTAAAGTGATAATCCAAAATAGAAAATGTTTTCAGCGTGACTCTTAAAGTTGATTGCATAGAAAGTGAGGAGAGAGCTGATAAAACATTGAATATAAATATACCAAAAGCAACCAGAAGTTTTGACTGAACTTTGCAACAATTACCCTTAATCTGCACATTTGTATGCATTTCCTTTCTTTTCTCAGCCAAAATTTGCTTGTGCTGTTGTTAATTTTTAAGATGCTGCCCTAGAGAGGTAAGGGAAAAAAATAAAACTGTTTTGGAAAAAAGTTCTGAAGTTGGAAAACAATAACTAGAATGATACTACACATACAAAATCTGTGATTACATTTCTCAGAAACCTTTGTTTTTAAGAAGCACATATTATTAAATTATTAATCAGTGAACTTAATTTAAGTACTTTTCATTAGTCTCACTGTAGAATAGGTTACACCTTGCCCGATGAAGGGGCCTTAGCTGCCTTGAAAGCTTGCATTTGTAATCTATTTAGTTAGCCAATAAAAGCTGTCATTTCACCCAACTTTCCCCTGTAGAATAGGTTGAATAGGCTTATAAATTGACAATGCAGTGAGCAGAGTAGAAGCTGAGGTTAACCTACACAAATCCACCAGGCTGCTTGCAGAACACACCTGCCAAACCACATGACGTGAACTTGCAGCAGTTTTTAAATTACATTTTCCCAAACATTTTTTTCCCTGTGACATAATTAAATATGTTGGGGACAAAAAGAATGTGTATTTTTAGAACAAAAGAAGACGCATTACTAATTAATTACAAAATGAGCTTGAGCAAAATAAAAATTAAATTCAGCTAGAACCTGGAGTGTGATGTAATGCATAGTTTATAGTATGTACTATTATTATGAGCATTGCGAACAAATGGCTTGTGTACTCCAAACTTCTAGTCAATCACAGTCCATGAGCACCTTGGAGACATTAATATTAAAGTAGAAATGTATAGAAAAAGCATGGTGGTTTAAAAAAAAAGTCTGGTTATTCAAAGTATGTATTTTATTTTATCAGTTTATAATTATATAGCTTGTAAACATTTTCAATGCATCTTCATTACTCTTTCCAGTTTCAAAGAGTTTACCCTAATGTCCTTTCTCAAGTTCTGGAGTGTTGTCCCTGCTTATGTTTTTTTTTTTGTTTTAATTCTATGTGCAATACCCTGTTTCACATGGGGCTAATTACTGAGGCATAATAATTTAAACTATTGTAAAGTTTAGTATTTACTCTAAAATAGTCATTGCATTTAATAACCGATAAAAGCCTGTGACATGCTGATCTGTTCACACTGTTGGATTGTTGTCTTTTTTTTTTTGTTGTTGTTGTTAAGGTGCTGTATTCCAGTTATCTTCAGTTGTGTCTTTTTAGTACGCGTCGTAAACCTTGTTCAATTTCAATTGAGAAATTTATTTAGTGTACAACTTGAAAGTTTTCTTGTTTTTTTTTATTATATGAGTCTGGGAGCATTTTGTTTTACATTGATAGGCAAAATACTGTACAGTAATTCTGTTCACTTTTGAAGTAATTTTTAAGCTACAATAGTTTTAGCTATATCAGCAGTAAAATGAGTGACATTTTAAATAAAGTAGTATAGCTAACTAAATACAACTGTGAACATTTTTTGTTTTCTGCATAATCAAAGCAGTAGGAAATGCATGACTAATAAAGAACAAGCCTAGCAACTAATTGTTCCAATACTGAAAATAGATGAATCACAAGGGGTATTCTTATCTCCTACATCTAATGTTCTACATGCACAGAAAACCCATCACTTCACATTAATGTCTTCATCTTAAATCTGAACTGCTTTGAGTTTACTGAAAAATTTTAACTTCACTATTGAAAAATCTTAACTATATGTTAAATGTTTGGAAGTGATTTTTTGCATACCAAGGTCAATAATATTTTTTTGTGTGTCTCACTTTTTTGGGCATTAAAATAAAATTTAATATGAGTGTTACTGTGTGATACTGACTTTAATGTCTTTGGATTATAATGTTCATTGTGTACTTTTAGAGCTTAAATGAAACTGTATTTAACATTGACTCACATTGGCTAATTTAGATATTTATGCATTTTGTTGTTTTGTTTTCTGTTAATGTCTAAGGATGTCCCAATTTTTTCCCAAGTTTTTACTGTGGTAAGAAGTTAAGCAAAATGACACCTTTTATTGGCTAACTAAAAAGATTACAATATGCAAGCTTTTGAGGCAAATCAGGCCCCTTCTTTAGGGAAGATGTAATTCAGGCCAGAAGAAGGGGCCCGAGTTGCCTCAAAAGCTTGCATATTATAATCATTTTAGTTAGCCAATAAAAGGTGTCATTTTGCTTAACTTCTTACCACATCCATAATGGCTAACATGGTACAACACCGTAGTACTACAGGTTTTTACTTGAATGTGTTCTTCTGTGTTAATTTATGATGAAATGTAATTGCTGCTCAAATGTTGCATGTATTTAGACATTATACAAAAAGTTCTAAATGTCAGCAAATGACTCCAAAACTATATACCCCTTATCAAAATTAAACAGAGAGAATAAAGTCTAAAATGGCTGAAAAAATACATGTTTATGTGTAACAGTTTGAGATGATTTTGTAGGCAATGGGTGAATCCAAAACAGGACACCAGGAATGTATTTTCTATATTAAATATCATTTCAATGTGCTTTAAGTACATAAATATATTATTGTTCACCTAGAATAATTTTACTTGCCATTGTAAAAGCCATAAAGGACAAATGGGTATGCTGGCTAGACATAAAAAATTACTTCTTGCCCAGCCCCAGGTATCTAATCAAAGGACCAGCTGGAAGCCAGCAGTTCCATCCCACATAGGATAGGTGGCAGTGGTCCTCCCAAGGTATCCCTGTTTGGACACCTGCAGGGGTATATGGAAGTTGGAGTCTGGAAGTGCAGGACTGTCATGGTCCTTGGATGCCTTTGGAGGGTGCTTTTCGATGGAGAACCTCCCTGGTTTCCAAATGACCCGGAAGTACATCCAAGAGGGCACAATATGGAACTGGAAGCATCCTCAGATCCAGCTTAAAAGAAGTCTGCTACCTCACCTACATGAATGAATCTGGTGGCAGTGGGCAAAACTCAACAAGAGGAGCAAAAGTAGAAAAAGAAGAGACATTTGTTTATATTGTGGTTTGGCTGCTTTTGCACATGTGGTGATTTATTTGCGCAAACTTATTTGTGTCTGAAGTTCGGAGCTCAGTGGCACTCCCTTGTTGTCACACCATTTCATTTTTTTGTGAACCCCATGCTTTGTGTACATTTTTCAGATACAAGGACAACTTTGTAATTGGAAACAATAATATAAATTACAGTCTAGAAATTAAAATGCTTGGGACAGCAATGTAAAAATATATACTGTATGTGTGGGAAGCATGTGATTAGGCTTTAAAAGACAGTGAAGCCATTATTCATTTTATTTTAAACTAACATTGCTGTTTTTATTTTGTATACTTACAACACATTCGGTAATTGAAGATAATGCTGTGTGAGATCAAAATGTACAGACCTACCTTTATATCATTCCAAGTCTAAGTTGCTTCTCCTTTTCTTCTCAGGGTTTGGAACTTCAGGAGACTTCCTGTCACACAGCAGAGGCTCGCAGAGTTGATGAAGTGTTAGAAATGGCTTTTGAAAATGAGGAGCAAGCAGACCAGTCTTGCATTAACCACCATTTTGGAAACATATTGACTCCATGTGCTGCACTTCCTGTTCGACTTTACTCAGATGCCAGAAATGTGCTCACTGGAATCATTGACTCCCATGAAAACTTGAAGCAGCTGAAGGATGACTTTATTAAAGTCCTTGTGTGGGTTCTCTTGCAGCATTGCTCAAAACAATATGTCACATTTGATGGTGGTGTAACAGAACATACCTATGGGAATGAAGTTACAAGTAATGTAGCAGAGACAAATGTTAAGGTTAGCGACACTGTGAAAAATGCTCAACAGTCCAGCAGGAAAACCCCTAGTTTGAACTCTGAGACCTTTGATGATTGGTCAGATGATGATGAGGATTTGTTTGGTCTCGAAACCAAAAAGCAAAATTCAGAAAAAAAGAAAGAAAGAACCCCAAAGCAGACTTCCAATTCACTTCCAGGCTCTGTAAATGGGGAACATCATTTTGGAGGTATACAATCTTCTATCAAAGCCCTTCCTTCTGGAGTATTAGGGCTTCCAGCTATAGACAAAGGGAAGGACTATGAAGAAATGAGTAGGTTGGGTGCCGTGCCTATGGTTATCTTTAGCTCTCCTCTTTCAAAGCATTTAAATGTGCCACAGGAGTGGAGATCAGGTCCCCTTCAAGGTTCTAAGATGAACCAGCTAATTAAACTTTTCCCAGAGGGCTGGTACAAGTTTGTCATCAGCCGGCTAGACATTGGTGGTAAAGAAGGAGGGCCTTCTGACATTATAGAAGGAGTTCAGAATGATGATTCCCTGTTGCAGCTCCATGCTTGCACAGTGATGACTTGCTATGGATTAACACTGGGAGCCGAGTCTTCAATAACCAATCCTAATTGTGTATACCGAATGTACTGTGGAGATCTTCCCTGGACGATAGGATTAGACTGGCTCTCAGAAAAATCTGACCTTTTTCAACTTGTTCTGAAGGCTTTCAGGTGAGCATGGCACATTTTGTATCATTGGTAAGCTGGCAGGAGAGGTTTTAGGTGCTAGTGGTGTAGAGTTGTCTTCCAAACTAACAAGTCAACTTTGCTTTAGCAGGATTTTTCATGTTCACATTTCACTAGCACATAATCTTTGGCTATAACCTGTGACTTTTAAACTAGGATTAAAAAAGAAAAACACATTTTTCACAACATGTTTTAAGAAACAGAATAGCTTCATTATTGCATTTTTAAAGATTCACTGACTAGGCTCCAGGAAACATGATCCATCTATTCAGCAATTGTCTAACCTGCTTATATAGTTCAGAGTCACAGGTAGGAGTTGTGCCTAGTACTGTCTAGTCTGAGCTGGTTTGGGCTTCAGGCGGTAGCCAAACCTAGGAGGGACATCAGGAAGGAACACTCGGTCAAAAACATACCCACGCTTATTCATACTGGGCCAGTTTACAGTTGCCAGTTAATGTAATTTATTGGTCTTTGGGATGTTATAGAAATAAAAGAGTGCCTAGAGGAAAACCTACAGAAAGACATGTGGTGTTATCTGGACTGGAAATAAAACCCAGAAATGTGGAAGTGAAGAGCAGCAGTGCTATTCACTGCAGCATCTTGCCATTCCTAATGTGATGTGGGAGACCTTCCGTGACAAGATCCTGAAGGTTGCGGAGGGTTGTGTTGGTGTTACCAGGGTTCCCAGAAGGAGGTGTTTCATCTTGCAGGGCACCCTGGATATCATCGAGTGGAGTCGCAGCGCACGGCTCAATGGCAACTCTGGTCTGTACCGGGAACTGAGAAGGACGGCTGCGAGGGCTCTAAGGGCAGATAAAGAGGCATTTGTTAGAGGAATCTGTGAGCAAGTGACACACCATCTGTGGTCTAGCGACCCACGTCCTGCTTTCAGAGGAATCGAAGCATTAGGCACGTCTGAATCTGTTCCTCGGAGAGTCGCAGTCAGGGCAGCTGATGGAATGGTCCTCACGGATGACACTGCAGTTGTGACCCACTGGGCTGGCTACTTTGAGCAGTTGTTCAAAGCTGATCCTCCGGCTAGGACGTTGGATATCTCTGGGTCCACGGTTCTTGAGGCTGATCCTCCAATTAGTTGTGAACCACCCAATCTCACTGAGATTGCAAGGGTGGTGAGCCAGCTGGGGGGGGGGGGGGGGTGTGTGGTTAGAGAAGGCTGCAGGGATATGTGGTATCCGGGGTGAACTTCTCCAGGCTGGTGGTAAGACTGTCCTCCTGGCATTGCAAGCAAACTTTGCTTCCATTTGGGAGACTGGCATCATCCCAACTGACTGGAAAATGGGACTTGTTGTCCCTATCTGGAAAGGGAAGGGTGATAGCCTGGATTGCAGCAACTACAGGGGTATAACACTGCTCTCGGTGCCGGGTAAGGTCCTTGCTAGGGTCGTCCTCAATAGGATCCGTGATCACTTGCTCACCTACCAGCGACCGGAACAGTCTGGTTTTACGCCTAAGAAGTCTACCATCGACTGCATCCTGGCACTGAGGATTCTCATAGAGCGCAAAGGCGAATATCAGCTGAGTTTCTTTGCAGCCTTTGTCGATTTTCGCAAAGCGTTAGACTCAGTTGATCGAGCTGCCCTGTGGGACATCCTGAGGGTTCGTGGGATCCCCTTGAGGTTGCTGGATATTATGGCCGGCTTGTACACTGGTACTGTGAGTGCTGTGCAGAGTGGAGGCAGGACCTCTGCATTTTTCCCAGTTGATTCTGGGGTTCGTCAGGGGTGTGTTGTTGCTCCTACTCTGTTCAGCGCTTGCATGGACTGGGTGTTGGGCAAGGTCGTGGGGTCCAGCGGCTGTGGGGCATCTGTCGGTGAAGAAAGATTCATGGATCTTGACTTTGCTGATGATGCTGTGATCTTTGCGGAGTTAGTGAAGGCTCTGATCAGGGTGCTCGAGAGACAGAGCGAGAAGTCTGAGTGTCTGGGCTTGCGAGTGTCCTGGATAAAAACCAAGATCCAGGCCTTTAATGACCTCTTGGGCACAGCCGTCAGCAGTGTGTCTGTTTGCAGAGAGAGTGTTGACCTTGTTGAGAGGTTTATTTACCTTAGCAGTGACATTCATGTCTCTGGTGACTCTTCCTGTGAAGTCAGTAGATGGATTGGGAGAGCATGGAGGGTCATGTGGTCGCTGGAAAGGGGCGTATGGCGCTCCCGATATCTATGCAAAAGGACGAAGGTCCAAATATTTTGAGTCCTGGTGCTTCCTGTCTTACTATATGGTTGTGAGACATGGGCGCTATCCATTGACCTGAGACGAAGACTGGACTCCTTTGGTACTGTTTCTCTCCGGAAAATCCTTGGGTACCGTTGGTTTGACTTTGTGTCCATTGATCGGTTGCTCATGGAGTCCCGAATGAGGCACATTACCTGCATTGTGAGGGAGCGTCAGTTACGGCACTACGGCCATGTGGCGCGTTTCCCCGAGGGTGATCCAGTTCGTAAGATCCTCATTGTTGGGGACCCAAGTGGCTGGACCAGGCCAAGGGGTTGCCCACGTAATACCTGGCTGTGGCAGATAGAGGGTCATTTCCGGAGGGTAGGACTGGACCGTGTGTCTGCCTGGGGGGTTGCCAACCGGGATCCCGAGCTGTTTCGATGTGTAGTGGGTGCGGCAATACACTGTACCAGTAAATACTGAATTTTACTGCAGCAGATTTATTTTTTCTGCTGAAGAAAGTTGTCTAATAGTTGTAATAATTGCAAAAAAAGGTCAAGGCCTTGAAGGCATCTTTATTTCCTTAGCATTCGTCTTGAGCACAAAAACTTGTTGAATTAAGTATAATGCAATGCCAAGCAAAGAGAGTTTTTCCATTGAAACTCTGAAATATGTAGCAAAATTAAATGTCCTTAACAGAACTGATATTCTTTGTCATTTATGTGTATTCAATTGTATCTTTCATGTAGGTAGTCCTGTTTTTTCAGGATAAAGCTTTATTGGCTTTTAGACATTAAGATGTTATTCAGTCAAAGCACAATTCTGAAATATAAGTAATGGTAATAATTGCCAGTGGATGATCCTCTTATTATGAAACCGAGATGTTGATATAAGCTTGTCAGTGCTGCACAGAATTTATTTATCTACTTATTTATTTATTTAGATTCATTTGATGTAAATGGAGATAACACTATTGATAATACTATAGTACAACAATAACAGAAATTCATAGCAAAAAAGAAATTCCATGAAAGTTGAACTGACTGCTAATAATGTCACCTACTCAGATTAACCCTCATCACAAAATTAGGCTTTAGTTCAGTTTTATGTCAAATTTGTCACAAATACTTAATTGGTACTTGACTTTTTAGGAAAAGAGCATATAATGTAAATACTATGAATAGTCCAACTTGCAGTACCGATAATGAAAAGCCTGCATGAAAGTCTGTCATACTAGAAGTAAATAGTCTTGTTCTTCGTGAACGTCGTCTTTTGTGTTGCCACAGGTACCATGATTCCTCAATATTTTTCCGATTGTACAGTCATAAAAACTGACTTTAGCTGAGAGGAAAGAGCCCAAGAAATTCCTTCATACTGTTATTGAATTCTTTTTGACTTTATGGAACCCTTTGCATTTTGCTTTTTTGGTAATGTTGGGCAGGAAGGGGCACTTTGATGAACACTGATTAGTGTCTCAAATTTTCTCCATTTTAACAATGTCTTTCTAACAGATTGCTAGAAACTGCTTTATAAACTTTCCCCGACTGGTCAACACTAATGACCATTTGTGTTTTTTTTTTGTTTTTTACAGATTTTCTGATATTTCTTTTGGTTGTATTGTGCTGTGCCAGCAGAAATACACTGGCAAGTTCTCTCTGATGGTCAGGTCCAAAATTAGTTGGATTTCTATTGAAGTTGGCTTGCCAGTATCAGATCTAAAAATAATAAAAGTATTCAGATAGAAGACCCTAATTAACTCCCCCTCCATCATCTCCTCAGACTCTCCTCTCTATATGACTACAATAAAGGTCTGAAGAAATTCAGTGTTAAATTATGGACACACAAACAGGAAAAATCTAACAGAGACTATTATAACCAAAAATACAAACCGGAAACCTAACTTTAATCATAGATTAAGTCTGGAAAAACAGCAATGTATTTCTAATTCATTTTAATCATATTTAGCCCAGCTGCTGTATAGTTCTGTAGGGGCCCTGTCTGCATAGAGTTGACACTTTGTGTTAGTGTGGCTTTGTCTCTACGTGCTCAAGTGTCCCACCCACATCACAAAGATGTGTTAGATTTAATTAGTGACTCTCTAAACTGGTCCCACTCAAAACACACATTCGGTCTATTTGATTATGGACTGGCACCTCCATCTAGGGTTGGTTAATGTCATCTTGTTTTGGATGCTACTGGGATTGGCCCTGGTATGGCAAAACGCAGCCCTAAATTGGGCAGACTCAAGAATGGATGTATTGGTTGATATCTCTTCTCTTATAAAGAACACTTTTGCTTATACACCTGAAATACAAATACAATTCACATACCAGTCAAATCAATTTATAGATGCAGTTTGTTTTTGCGATACCAGAGGCACTTAGAGCTCTCTTTTTTCTGTCTGTGGCTGAATGTTTTATTGTCTACATCAATAACTGTTTATTCAATTGAAAATAAGTTGTAAAAATGAATTATTTCAACAATTAACAATCAATGATTAGTGCTGAAATGATCTTTAGCCCACACAAAAAGTAACCTTGTATTATTAATAAAGACTCGTTGTGGTGTGTCTGCCATTTGAGTTCCTACACAGTTGTCAACCTGAATAATTTTGGCTTGCAATTTCCTACAGATCACTTGTTAATAAATGTTGGTAAAGTACACAATTATGCAGGCAATTTTTAGTTGTATTAAAAGACTCCACAAGTTTAAAAAAAAAAATTAACTTTTTACTGTTTTTGTATGCACAATTTGTGCATTTGCTTTTCGATGTACAGATTTTTGTTAAAATGTACACTTAAGTGTAATTATTAAACTGCATACAGTTATAAATATTGTTATCTTCAAACTCTTGAAAAATATAACCACAATGCAATAGACTAGTCAGGATTTTGTACCCATCATAGCAAAAAGCCTCATAAGATCTGATTTGAACACATAGCAACACAGTTTAATTTCTGCTCATTGGCTAATTTAAAATCCTTAGCACTAACTCTGAGCGTAACGTGGGCTCGGAATTCTATGTAATTATGGTCAACCCCGAGTCAGACAATGGTTGATATGTAGTCATCCGCTTTACAGTTTTAAGCCCAACTAACTCTCAGGACAGTACCCTGCTGCCATCTAGTGGATGAAATAACATCATGCTGCAAAAAATCAACATTTCCATGCGTTCTGGCACCCTATGGTAACTCTATGGTGACTCATCAGTCATCAATATGGTGGCGCAGAGCCTTCAGCCAAAAACACAGTGGCAAATGAAAAGCCAGTTTTAGAAGAAACAAATTGCTTGAATGAAGTGATAGTGATGACAATGTGAGTTGGCCATTAGATGTTGATACAGCAATATATCCGATTAATTCAATTGCATGACGCTTTACCTGGTGTGGCAGTAGCTACGTGGCAAAAAGGCAAAATAATTCTGATGAAGTGCAAGGACAAGTGAAGACATTAGCCCCTCAAGCACTGTTGACAATGCAGCAACTGTCAATGTACATACAGTATCAAGGGAAATGCGCATATCCATGTGCCTTGTACTTTGGTAGCCTACAGTGACACAATGGGTGGATCAGGCACTGTCATTCTGCACTCGCATGTGCAACCAACAGATAAAAATGTATAAGGAAGGTATACAAAGAAACACGATTCTACTGTCCTGATTGCAGTGTCGGCCTGTGCATTGGTGACTATTTCAAAACTTCTCACATGAAAAATGTATACTTGTTTGTATCAGTACAGCAGTGGACACTGGACAGACCTTTTCTGTCATATTTATGTTAACATTTTGGCATTTACAGTACATGCTTGTTAAAAATAATCATCACATTGTTTTCTTGTTGAAAAAAAATCAGATGTTTTTTGCTCATTTTTAATGCTAAGGAGGCTCCACAATGAGCCGGGTGAATATTTTAAGGCTAAATTCTTTGGTAGCATTCCAGCAATAGTTGTAGGCTGGCAATTGAAAATTTACCCAGACGTTTAGTATATGGAGCCACTGTCACTCTTGTATTAGTACATTCTTTTATGCTGTACGTTTTGTTTTTATCTTTCTGTTTAGATGCCAATTCAAATGAGATTCAAATAAACTTCAGCTAATGCTTGTTCTGTGAAACCCCCAAGACAGAAACAAGCCTTTCCCTGTTTTGTGGCACAAGCTCCCGTCTGTATCTCCTACCTCTCAAGCTGGCCATTTCCATTGTTAATTAGAGAAATGTAAATTAAATGTTAATATCTTGTCGACCTGACACTTGGGAGTGCCCAATATTTAGCTTTAGTGCAGTTAAGGGTAGTACATATTTGGATGAAGGTTGATATTAAGTTTAAGGAAAGTGTAATTCTTGTCTGAATTTCTTTGTCTTCACAGAGAACAGGAGACACAGTATGATATTTTGTTCACTGTGTGTATTCCTTTTAGGTATGCCTTTAAGTTGATGTTTGACAAAGCCAGTTTAGGCCCAGTAGAGGACTTTGAAGAGCTGGCCAACTATTTGGAGGAATATGAAAAGGATTGGTACATTGGTTTAGTGTCGGATGTAGGCTGGAAATTGGCAGTTCTGCAAGAAAAGCCTTATCTCTTCTCTCTTGGCCATGATCCCACGATGGTAAGAACATAAGCAAGCACGTGTACATTCTGCTCACATTGGTTGAAAACTGAGTCATTACTCAGACATGTTTATCATGGCTATGGTATCAGTATGGCAGTGAAAGGAACAAAACATGATCACAGACACAAATTTGCATAGGCAAATCAACATGAAGATGTTTCTCTGTGCTTTTCTATGAAACCTATGTGAATGTGGGAAGAATGTGCATAGTCGAATTAGGAGACTGCCGAGCTTGGAGTGCTATAAGGCAGCAAATCAACTTGCTTTCCAAATATCATCCTAGAAGGAAAGATATGAGAACCTACCTTTATTCTATTAGAAAGCTATTTTTTGTGTGACACATAACCACTCTTTTACAATGCACAGAACTTAAACAATGGGCCCTTCTAATTTTGTGGGATTCCTATAGTGATCCACTGATGAGATTGGTGTATTTGGGCTTGTAGTTACAGCCCCAGTTTATTTAAAGCAAACTTTCATGATATACATGTCATATGAAGATCTGAAAAATTAACTTAATATTACAATTCTGAAAAACAGGACAATGTCAGCTTACTTGTTGGGGAAGTTGGACACTTGACAGAGCCAATTGCACAGTGCTACATCACAACTGCTAAATATCGCCCCACGTGTCTGTCGGATATGAGCTTCCGATACATGACTAATACCGGATGCCTCCACTCCATTCTTAATTTGGACAGTCTAGGTCAGGGGTGGGCAACATCAGTCCTGGAGGACCACAGTGGCTGCAGGTTTTCGTTCCCACCCAGTTGCTTGATTAGAAACCAATAGCTGCCAATCTCAAGACTTTTTTTAATTTTATGGCATGTTAGTCTGCAATGTAATGTTTTTATATCGCAGACTTTTTTTTCCTTTACAATGAACTCATCCAGATGATTTGAAGCCAGCCTAAAATGGATAATTTTCAGCCTGTCACATTTTTTCTTAAGTATGTTATTACAGTACATCAAATAGTGCATGATGAATCCATGCAGGTGTAAATGGAAACAAGTTAGATGGACGACTGCATTTCATTGTTAACAAGGAGCTGTTAAAAATACTGAATGCAGCTGTTTAAGACTGAAATAAGTCATTAAGGGTGGGGAGTCTTAATAAGTGAGACCACTAAAATGAAGCAGAAAAATGTCACTTGAGTAATAAGTGCTTCATTAGCACTAAGTGACTTCACATTAAGAAACGGGGTTAGAATAAAAACCTACAGTCACTACGGCCCTCCAGAACCGATAATGCCTGCCCCTCCTTGGTGAATAGGACTGTCGAGCTTACTGAGCTGAATGGCCTGTTCTTGTCACAATTATTCTGATGTTCACCAAGACCCCCCAACGCTGAGCCACGCTGCTAGTTAGCTGTTGACTTTTAATGGCACTCTATGAATATAGTAGAGTGTTGGGGCATTACATTCCTTAAGAGAAGAATTAAGAGACATTAACCGACACATCATTTTAAGGTTCAGAAGTTGATAAAAGTCTTAATATCAATTTAAGTATAATCAGCAACACTTTCAGTCTTTTAATCATCGGTCTTTTAAAGCATTTGTTTATGGCTGTCACCTTTGACTTTTCTTCCCAGGGCACATATACGGGCCGTGTTCTTAGTCTGCAGGAACTGTTGGTGCAAGTGGGAAAGTTAAATGCAGAAGGCATCAGAGGGCAGTGGGCCAACCTATCCTGGGAGCTGCTGTATGCAACCAACGATGATGAAGAACGCTACAGTATCCAAGCGCATCCCGTTTTGCTGCGCAACCTCACGGTGCAGTCTGCAGATCCACCACTCGGTTATCCAATCTACTCCTCCAGACCCCTACATGTGCCTTTGTTTTGACATGCCACAATGGGATCTTTAACTCTGTCAGGAGGGTGAGCTGTGCACTTTTTGCATCAAACATGTTTATACCAGGACTTTTATATCGCTCATAAAGGCAATAGAATCCAAATCATTGTTTTAGGGTGCAGAACCGTGGTCATTGTCACATGTGGAAGATGCGGGTATAAATTAGAACTGTACCTATTGATCTTATAACATGATAAACAATAGCAAAGAATGCTGCTGAAGGGATTTGCATTGCACTCTTATCGAATTGCAACATTTCACTCTGTGAGTGTTGCATTTTTCAAATTGTGACATTTCACCCTAAGACTGTTGCACTATTAGTAATCATTTACAAGTCTTCTGCACTGTAGTCTAGAATCAGTTTAATTTCTTTACACAGTCCTCAAAGTTAAAACACTGGACTCTAAAGAAGAATTGAAAGTCATCCAAACACCAAAAAAATGTTGGTACTTTTTCCAAAATGTTGGAAGCAAACGCGATGTCAATCAACTGTTAATGAAGGAGAGCATATGACTGAAATTGAAAGTAATTTGTAAGAACTGGTTGTAACTAGGACATGATGCAATGGCGGCATTTTGAGTCTTGTTCCTAACTAAATGCAGTGCCTCCTGCCACAGTGTTCAACATGGGTTCTTAAATACTAAACCGTTCCAATGGCTGATATTTGAGTTGATTTTACTTTTCACTAATTTGATAACTGTGACCAAAATACTCATCAGCTAAAATAAGTTTGACCTTTTTGTGGACATGAAGGCACAGGTGTATCGGTAAAACATGTAATGAAAAGGGAAAAACTTACATTTGTATTGGGTGGACACGTGATGAAACAATTATAATAAAAAGTGCATTTTTAGGTAAAGCATGCTTGGGAGAGGGGGATGAAATAGTCATTCATCTGACTTCTGCTGACATCTTACGCAGTTCATGTGAAGATCATTTAAAAACAAGACAGAAGTCCAACAACAGTCCACACTCCGTAAGTAAAGGGAGTTCATTGATGGTAAAGGACTCGAAATGGGAAGTAGTGGGCACGTATGCTCATCAGGAAGAGGAAGCGCATTTCTTCTGCGCTGAATGATCTCCCATCTAGCATTACATATTCAGTCCAGGGGCTGCTGTGCACTCTCCATAATGGTTGTCCAGCCCTAACACTTTTTTTGTTTTCCTTATTAGCCGTAGCTGTCAAGTCTGGATTGTTTGACGTATCTCTGTGTGCTTTGGAATCTGCTGTGAGCGCACAGGACATTGGGCTAGCCACTCAAGCAACTGTTCAAGACAAGCACTGCTGAAAAGAATTGTGTCCACTCCATAGCTCCAAAAATAACCAATTTAGCCTTAAATAGTTTTGTTCATTTACAGTTTAGCAGAATGGACTTCAGGCATTTGTATATTTAAATTTAAAACAAACAGATTTTTAGGTGTATCTATAGTATGCAATTACATAAACTTTTTCATCCATTCATTATTGTACTTAAAGTGGTTCAGTGGTCCTTGTTATCTGTGGTGTTGTATGACAGTTCCATAAGAGGAGAAGAAGGATTGTTTAGGCTGCAGGTTTTCAAATAACCAGATGTAAAATGTTCAGAAACAGGAGATGAAGAAGGAACTGCATTAACTAAGGCCTCACAGCTTATAACCCGTCCCTCATTTTTATATGCACATTATACCAGCCTGTCTTTTTACTGTAAACATGAATACAGTATATAGATGCCATGGTGTGGGTCAAGATATTTTTCTTGCATAAAATGTTCATTTGGTAGACCACAAAGCCACTGATGGATGATCAAATGATGCCACTTGACCCCTCAGTGATACAAATTCCAAATTACAGCGTATGATTTAGGTTTATAAAATCATGAAACTTAATGACTTCATACCACTGATTAATGAACAATGGCCTTGAGATATTTGAGGTATTTCTAGAACTGAAAAAGTTTAAAAGAATAAAGTATTCATGAAACTACATAGTATTTCCTTTAACAATTAAATTATCATTTTTTTTTTTTTAATAGAAAAAGAAATCCTAATGTGCCATACATCTCAAAATTCCATAAATGTCAATAATTTCATGGTCCAGCACATACATCCACTTAACCACTTTCAACACCAGATTATATATGATGTTTTTGTCCATTTATCAAACTGATGTTTTAAGAAATTCTCGAAAGTTCGGAGTATTAGCTGGTACAAACATATTCACTTGAAAGATGGGAAATAACAGACCAAGCACAGACACCATACTGCAGCTCTTATGAAGGGACAGTTTGTGAGCAGAACATTCTGCAAAGGTCCAAAATGAGCCTATGTCAGGGGGGTCCCCCGCTCCGATCCCAAAGGTCCTTAGTGGCTGATGGTTTTCTTTCCTGCCACTTATTTAATTAGTGACTGGTTTCTGCTGTTAATTGACTGCTTTTCCTTTCAGTTTAATTGTCTTGGTTTTAAGACTCCATCCTCTGAATTGTTTTTTTTTCCTTAAATACCAGCCCAGCAAAAGCATGATGTGAAGTACAGTAAGTCAACAGATGACCAGATAAGTCGGGGTCTCAAACTCTAATTCAATTTCACTCCAATTAGTTTCTTAATTAGAAGCAACTTCTTCTTGTTAATTAAAGCTGTTATTTAATTCCATGACCTGTTGGTGTGCTCATTCTGCCGCAGCAGACATTTCCAAAACTGTTCATTTTCTTTTTCCTAAGAGCACCATAAAATGTTTTGTGGACCTGAGCAGATCAATATTACTGAGCCCTTCACCTTTCTTTTTTTCAGATATTGTTTGATGGACACAGGATAGCTAGTCATGTGTCGGGTCGTTTTGTATCTCATTATTGTTTGGCTGCTAATTAGGGAAAAAAGAAACAATTAAGGGGTCTGAGTGTTAAAGGGAATGTTAAATAAAATGAAGACAAAAAAAAGTTAACTAGCAACAAAAACTGGCCTCTAATTCAGTAAACATTTAGAATGAAATCTGCAGCCACTTTGGTCCTCCTGGATTGGAGTTGGATACCTCTGGTCCAGGTGCTTAAACAAGTACAAAGTTTTCAAATTGTTACAGATCTATTGCTAAATTATTGATCTGCTGCTTTCAGTCAACATGCAGTGGTCCTTTAAATGTGAGCCTAGATCACGGGTGTCGAACTCCAATCCTGGAAGGCCGCAGTGGCTGCAGGTTTTCATTCTAACCATCTTCTTAATTAGTGAGTCATTTTTATTGCTAATTAACTTCTATTGCCTTAGTTTTAATTAACTTGACTCAGATCCCTTAGTTGCCTCTTCTTCCTTAATTAGCAGCCAAACAATAATGAGACACAAAGCAAGCCGCCACATGACCAGCTCACCTGTGCCCATCACACAATATGTGGAAATAAAGAAAAGTGAAGGTATCAGTAAGGTTGATCTCTCAGGTCACCAAAACATTTTGACAATGTTCTTAGAAAAAACAGAAAAATCAACAGATTTGGAAATGTCTGCTGTGGCAGAATGAGAGCAACAACAAGCCATGGAATTAAAGAACGAGTTTAATTAACAGCAAGAATCAGCTTCTCATTATGAAATTGGTTGGAGTTTGAAATCCCAGTTTAGATGGTCAGTAATGATGTTTTCAAGACCTTTGCATTGATAGTTGTACAACATGATTGCTTAGAGAGGTTGATTTTAGATGTACTTCTAGTAAGGCTTTAAGACTTCCCAAAAGTCATTAATCATACTGTTTTAAATACTTGGCATATTTGTTCCAGTTTTGTTAAACGTATGGTGGAACAGACATATTTCAGAATGTTGAACTCTTAAAAGAAGCCATTCTCAAGGAAAGCCAGGTCTTGTACCTTGTCTCATGCAACTTACATTTGAACAGCATTTGTAATTCATAGTCCTTGTGCATCTACTGCTTCTTCATTAGCATGACCTTCACTGAGTAATACCTGGAATAAAATAATATTTGACTCTGGTGCTGTTCTGAAACAGCTGCAGGTGAGGTCATCTGGACAGATCAGTACAGCATACCAGTATGTGGGAAGAAGAAACTGAAAGCAAAAATATAATTGTTCCAGTTGCTAGCAAACAATGTACAATTAACTGAATTACCGAGCAATATGCTTGTGTTTCATCTGTTTGGAATGATGCACAATTTTCTTTGAAGGAATTTTCTCAGTCACCAATATCATTAATTCTGTTTCTGGTAAATCAGATTCTACAGTATATGATGATGCATTTGAGACCATAATTATGTAGATGTCAGAATCTGTTGTTTTTAATTCTTGCTATTTACAGTTGTATGCTGAGATACTGGACAAACTGTTAAATCCATTAAATGAATTGGTATCTGGCTGTACATTTAAATACAAAAAGAGATACAAAGTAAAATGGTTCAAGCCTTGAAGAATTATTAGTAGCTGCTCTTTCTTTACCTTTGGCTTCTAGACTGTGCCAAGATAAAGTGGGTATGAGATGTCTGGAGTGATAGCTAATATATTGGATGCAATATTTACATTTGCTTAACACCAACTATTTAAATATTTCAAAAATTGTTAAGCATATTTGTACCATTTTTAAGAAAAGGTGGAACCAGTGCTTTAATGTGTTTCTGCAAGGAAGAAGAGGGTATCATGTGCTGTATAACATGAACAATGTGTTAGTTTAAAAATTATTTTAAGAAATCAGTGTTTTCATTTTAAGAAAATATAAATATGGCTATAACAAGAATATGTTGTTCATAGCTACTAGCTTTAAAGTGAATGGGGGCCTAAACATTAACACGGTTCTAGGAAACACACATCGTTACATTTTTGAAGGAAGCCTCACAAATACAATCCGAATTAGTAGAACGAAATACACCATACAGCTCTCGGTGTACTTTTGAGTGATTCTGCCTTGCTTTAAATACAGAAGTTAATCATTTTATCTAAGTTAAAGTCTATGAATTTTCAGGCCAATACTAAAGTTCAGCAAGTAAATAACAGTGTGAACTCATATTGCCCAAAGTTAGAAAACTGTCAGTCTAGATTTACTTTGAAACCTGAACTTCTTGATTGCTCCTCATCCATCCATCCACACAAATTATAAGCCCACTACAGGGTTATGCAGAACTGAAGCTTAACCCTGAAGGCTTTCAGACCAAGGTCGGAAACAACATTGGATGAGTGGCCACTCCTTTCCGTGACACAGGGACAATTTAGAATTTCCCAACATGTATAGTGCTGTGATGTCTGAAACCAGCGAATCCAATGTGCAGACTCTGAACTGGGACTTCAACCCAGTACTCTACAGCTCTACATGTCACTCTGCCACACATTTATCCCACCCTTGAAGAACACCCACATCTTGTTTAAGCCAGGGGTCAAGCAATTGTGGAAATACTGAGTTTCTGTCTCATTTTAAGTTCTGTCCGCTTCCTAGAGCACCACAAATAACCTCGAGCAGAATGTAGTGAAGTGCTGGACCAGCTACATCATGAAGTAACAACTTAGCAGTTTTAGGTGGGTACCAAGCCAAACCAATGGTTTAGAAATGTTTTTGTTATATAAAAGTAGAAATATTGTTAATGGTAAAGATCACTGAAAATGTTTGGGGGAAAAAGGCTTTTTTTTTTTTCTTTTTTTGCAAGTAGATAACTGGTAACTTGCATATATTATGTGTGTAACACAATTTTTCAAGATTGTTTAAAAAAATAAAATGTTTTGTAACAAATGGCTGATGCATGCTACTGTTGTTTTTTAATGTAAGTAATATCTTAATTTCTAATTAAAATGGCAACATTCAGATTTTTTCTTCTGTAAATATTAATATCATTGTATGTAGCAGCAAAAAAAAAAAAAAAAAACAAACACTGAATGGCATTTCATTTTTTTCGTCCAAAATATAGTCAGTCTGGCAAAACTGGAAAATGCTACAGTTGCAAGAAAAAGTCAGTGAGCCCTTTGGAGTTCCCTGGACATCTGCATTGATTACTAATAAACTGTGGCCTGGTCTTCATCTAAAGCCCCACACGGACGGGATTAATTCAACACCACGACGTGGGGTACTGGAGGACCTCAGTAATTTTAGTCCTGCTTGAATTACTCATGTCAGTAATTTCAGAGACTTTTACCTTCTGTAAAAAAAACAAAAAAACAACCACAGGTTAAACTCATCCTGTGCAAATCAATAAGTCAGTAAATTTCTGTCATTTGAGGGATTTGAATGGGACTAAAGTTACAGTGGTCCTCCAGTCATAAGTACTTTACCCAGTGCCCTGGGAAGTGGGGGAAAAAAGACCTGCAGTATTTCTTTATATTCCCTGCTTTGTGCCCCAATAAATGCAAGTTATCGCTGATATACTAACAACCCAATTGTGCTTCACTCACTCAGAATATGGAACCAATGTAGGAAGCATTTTAAGATGGAGAAACGTATCTGTGGCACCTCTGCACGAGAACCACCTTTTTCAACCCTCACAAACAAACATATGCAGTTTTTAATATCTGGAAAACATTTGGGATTAAACTGCTTAGAGATCTTTATATAGACATCATCTTTGCATCCTATGAACAATTACATTCCAAATGTAATTTTCCAGCAACACATTTCTTTCACTATCTTCAAATTAGAAACTTTGTTAAACAGAACCTGCCCGATTTTCCTCATCTCCCACCTTCCTCTATTCTGGAAAAAATATTGCTCAGTTTCGAGGACTCGGACAGCATTTCTGCAATATATAAAATTATTTTACAGTCCCTCCCTTTCAAAGATCCAAGAGGACAATGGGAAAAAGATCTCTCACTCAACATATCAGAAAAAGAGTGGAAGGTAGCAATGCAGAGAATTCACTTGAGCTCCATATGTGCAAAGCATACAATTATTCAACTCAAAATTATATATTGAGCACATCTCTCTCATTTAAAATTGTCCAAAATGTTTCCAGGGCAAGATCCAACCTGCGAACGCTACAATCAAGTCCCAGCCTCACTGGGTCCCATGTTTTGGGCCTGTACCAAATTAACATCATTGTGGACAAATTTTTTTAAGTGCCTTTCAGACAGCCCTGGTGTCACAATCCCTCCTAATCCACTAACAGCTGTGTTTGGTGTCCTTCCAGATGAGCTTAAAGTGGAGAAGGACAAACAAACTGTGATTGCCTTCACTACACTATTGGCACGCAGACTTATTTTGCTAAACTGGAAGAATCCTAAGTCTCCTCTTTTAAGTCAGTGGGTAACTGATGTTTTATATTATTTGAAATTGGAAAAAATCAAATTCTCACTTAAAGGATCTGTGCAGAACTTTTTCAAAACCTGGCAGGATCTAATCAATAACATTTTAGATTAAGCTCTTATAGCACTGAGGAAGCAGATTCTCTTCCCATTTCTTTTTCTTCTCCATTTATCTGTATCCGCTTATTAAACTCATCAATTTACTTATTTATACTAGCTTTAAGTTTTACTCCATGCTCTCTTTCTCAGGGGTGGGGGTTGATTTGGTTTCAATCCTATTGTTTGTAAAAATTGATCTATTTGTATGGAATGATTACAATAAAATCAATAAAAATATAAAAAAAGAACTGTTGGTATACCTCATGCTGTGCATGTTGAATAAGGGGGGGGGGGGGGGGGGGGTGTATATTCCCTCATAGTTCTGTTGGCACGCTGATAATTCACAATTTATTTAGAAATCCTTGACTTAGCCTATGTTATTGTATGCAGTGAGCGACCTTTTAAAATCTGGACTTATTAGTATTTCACAAATTTGTTGCCATCTAGTCATAGTTATATTATTGTAAGGAGCCTGTTATGAATCTAAATAAATGAAGGTTCTTTCTAGAACCTTCATGTGGATGGGTCTTTTGGGAACCAAAAATGGTTCCCTTACAGCATCACTCAGAAGAACCACTCGGGCACCTTTATTTTGAACAGTGTACAAAGTAAAGCACTGCAGGGAAATCACTGACTTTACAGCAACATTTTATTTCAAAGACAAGCCACCTGTGCAACCCACACTTCCAGTCTCATCTCCTTAACTGAACACCTTTCTTCAGTTAGATTTTGGTGAGGCCACCGACACTGAGGTTCACTTACTTTTTTCAAACTACACTGTGAATGACTTGTCAATGTGCTCAAAAAAGACATGAAAACTACAACGGTGTTATTAGTTTAGTCGCATTGTGTTTGCCTTGAATTGTGACCTGGGATGAGATCAGACCACATTTTATTACTAATCTATGCAGAAATCCTGGGAATTCCAGTGGTTTAATGACTTTTTCCTGCAACTATATCTTTCTTATGGAAGAGAAGGGCAGCCCAGTTTCAAAGAAACTGTAAAGGCCCCCCACTGCACTAAAGAGCAAGTGTAACCAGTGAACTAAACATTTTTATTTTGGCAATGTTAGTGTCTAACTTTGATAATTGTTTGTTTGTATGATATAAAAAATCATTGCATTATTTTCTCTCTGTTATTTGACTTCTGACACCCCTAAAATGTCCTGAAATTGTATTACCAAAACGTAGAAAGTGCACTTTCAAAGAACATCGAGCATCACAGTGCAGAGTATGCCGACAGCTCAATTAGACCATGCAGACCGTGACCTGTAAGGTTAATGTACTTGTGCGGTCCCTGAGACTGCGCTTCAATCTCCTGTTACAACAAAATGGAAAACACTGTTACACTTCATGATCTCCATTTAAAAGGCACCTTTTTCAATGTGCACTGAACTGAATATATTTGAAGGAAATACACTAATTTTTTTTCCATTAAAGCTAAGCTTTATGAAATAATAAAACTGTTTAATAACCATGAAACAGCATCTCAAAATTCACCCAGTATTTTCCAGAATATGAAAAATGAACAAGGAATTAGTTGAGCGGAAAATATATTTGGAGTTTGGATTTGCAGGTCTTCTATTTTGCCTTTGTAAAATAAGCAGCATCAGCATCCTGTAACAAAGAAGAGATCTGTCACATTATGAAATGCTTATCGTAAATTACTTTACATATTAAAGTCTTTAATTTATTGATTAAATGAGTCACAGGCTACATTTTGATTTGATTAAAATATAAAATTGAACATTTTCCATTTGTATTTTGTGTAGTTCTGGTCATAACTTTCTTCTTCTAGTGACCCACTGAGTAAGTAGACATGATTGTATGAGTATTTTATCTTGGCTCTTTCGGAGTGTTAAATAATGGTATTGATTCCAGGTCTTTGGTTGTCACATAAATCTCAATAGATAATCACCAAGTGATACATATATTATAGTAATGTATAATTTGAACTATACATTGGGTGACAGTATTGTACATACAGTACTATGGTATCTCCAAGCACAAAGTCCACAGGGAGTGTCCCTGCACATAAATGCAAGAACTTGCAAAGCCACTCCTAGAAATCTACAAAGTGCCATGAAGCTCTGCTAACACAGTGTACTGTATATGGACAAACACTGCGTATTGTGATTCGGTGACCTTCACTCCTAAACAGAATGAGACCAGGAGTGCCATATTGTGGAGCACTGAAGCTAAGCAGTATAAAAGGATCTCCTTTGATTGAAAATTGGGAGGGCTTAGTAGGTTTTAAAAAAAGGCTACACCAGCCCTATAAATTTTGAACAAAATGAATTGTTAATGTTTGACTGAAAGGGAATTGAATTAATTAGAAACTGGTCATTAAGAGAGAAGGACAGTCATTCCTTAAAGATTCAGAGCAGTGGCTCTCAAACTCAGTCCTGGGGGATCCTGTGTGGCTGCAGGTTTTTGTTCCAACCCATTTCCTGTTTTTAACTGGACTTGGCCTAATTAAGTAGGCTGTTATTTACCAGTTTCTGTGTTTTGCGGTCAACAATGAAATTATAAAGCTAAACTTGGTCAATTTTTATTTGAATGTCACAAGTATTTATATACAGTATATCAGAATAATTTTGTGTTATTTTTTAACTTTTGATCGTCATTATTATTTTCAGTCCGCTTTTCCACATGTTCTGGTTATCTAATAAACTATTTACTAATGAGCACCTTAAGCCCATGCCACATTATGAAACTGTAAGTTGTTGGGTATGTCAGACTTGCCGAATGCACTGCTGATGATGTCGCTGAACCATGTCAACTAACAAGACTGAAAACTGCTGGACATGTCACATTTAGCGACTGTATGCTGACCTTCCAGCACAGTATGGTGAGTTCAGCTGCAATCTGTGTCGTGGTAAGTAAAACACGAGACAGGCTTCTCTTCTGTTCATAAGAAACAAAACACCCATGTTCCTTATTCCTCATTGCTGCATTCTATGCACTGTACTTAGGTATTCTGGCATTTGGTACACTGTATTAATCCCCAAGGGGAAATTGTCTTTTCACACTTCCAGGTGACCTCTCATTGGTTGTCAGCACATATGCTCACACAGCCCGCTCCTACAACTACAGAGAAATTCTGTTGGAGCAAATCATGGAGTAGTTGAGGTGAGTCAATAGACATGTCACATTACACAACTGGCTTCACAAGAGCACACCAATGACTCTCCAAGATTATGTAAATGAAGGCCACGACTGACAATAGCTGCAAACGTCACATAATGTGACATGGCCTTCAGCTGGTCCGATGCTGAAGTTGTTGCAGCATTTCAACATTTAGCATTGTTTGGCTGGGGATGTACTCTGCTCATTGTTAATTTTCATTATTAGGATACAATTAAGGGGGCAAACTACACTTAAAAGGGTAAATGACTAGGAAAACAGCAAAAGAATTAAGTATTTGAAGCTACAGAAAAATACAAATATTTTCAAATGTCTAATACATGTAAAAATCACACTGAGTGCACAATTAGACATGAGATAAAGAAGCCAGCTAATTAAATGAGCTCATTGAGAGGTAAAATGATTCACTGACTGCAATAAGCTACATTTGGGGTCTCCAGCACCGAGGCGGAGAACTACAGATATAAGCTAGACTTCTAGACGGAGTATTATCATCCAAATGTGGCTATTCAGAATGCTTCAGGCTGTCACAGATACTAGTTTTATTAAGATTTTTAGTCAGCAAACACCATTAAATCTTGATAAGTAAGTGTTTTAATGCTTTTCCTTTGTATTCCATTTAAATGCAGATCCAGTACTGTTCTAATGAACACTTACCAGCCCACGTTTGAAGTTTACAACCCTGCGTTTTCCCAGTTTACTTGTGATCCACCGTGCCCAAGTGGGAGTATACTGCCAGAGGTACTGAACTGCTAAAAAAGGCTGATCTGCTATCCACACCTCCTCCAAATTGTTGGCCATTGCCACCAGAATAAGACGAACACAGCGCTGAGTGGACATCTTGTATGATTGATCAGTCATGACTGGCACCCTCTAAATGAAATTAAGACGTGAAGAAGTCATTAGGATAGTTTAATGTGTTAAGAGAGGCATCCACATCCAACACCTGCAATACAACAATGTGAACAGCACATGACTGGAAGCCACAATTCTGAAGTCTGATCCATGGAGGTTTAGAAATGCAGTGGAATAAATGGAAAGAGCTTAAACAAGACAATTTGGTTTTGGCAGTAAAAGAGTGAGAGAGTCTATTGTTAATGTTTATAGATGTTACAGGCCATTTCCTAAAAATGTAGCAATGCTCCACAACAAATTGGAAGCAGGTGTGGCATAATGGTGCAGTTGTTAGCAGTGTTGCCTGTGTGGAGCTCTCATGCTCTCCCCATTTTCACATGTGAGTTTTCTCCATGCACGATACTTTGTTCCCACATCTACAGAATGTGCTTATAACGTTAATTGTGTGTTTGAATGTGTCCTGAAGCAGATTGCTGTCATGCCAAATGTTTACCCCAGTCTTATATCTGTCTGATATTCCTTGGAAGAGACAACAGATGCAAGGAGGTAAAGAACAATCTAACAAGTTGCTTCTCTGGGCAGACCGACATCATCCATGTGTGCAGACAGTCTATTTCTTAAACAGTTAATAAGTGATGTAATAATAGGAAAGTGTGGCATGAGGCACAGGCAAGACCCAAGCAAGCAGCAGTTACTAACATGCACAAGCAGAGACAAAATACTGCATACTGGCAAAGCAGATGGGAGGGCACAGTCAGGGAAGGCCTAAAAAGAAGGGGTTATCAAGGAAAAAATAGAAAGAAGAGAAAGACCAACTAGGTGGAATTTTGCCATGCTCAATCAAGGGGACAAGAAGGTAGATGACCAAGCAGGTTCCAAGGATAAATGATGCTCTTATAAAGAATGAGCGAGGCCATGATGGGCTAGTCCCCTAGGCTGACAAAGGACAGGCCACAGGCCTGAATTTGATGAGCAGGGATTTGGTTTCCTCTTTAAGATGTAAGGCACTGAGGGGAAACATGACCCCTTGAAGGAAACTCATAACTAAGTGGGTGCAGAGACAATAGGGAATAGTACAGAGTACTCTAGTCTTATGTCCTTGTTGCAAAAATAACGCCACTTGTAACTGGAGATATACTAATGTGAGGTGAGTGTAGTAATTTCAAAAACAATGAGTGAGAAATGGGTGAACTGAATGTGGTTTGAGTACTTCAAGATAGACAACTGGTCAAACCGCACCATTTGGTAAAGAAGATTCAATGCCTGTGTAGGTATGCTGGGGGGGCTGCTATATATATATTTTTTTTGGTACTGTTTATTTTAGAACTTCTAAATTTCCTTTTGCTCCTTCTTCCTTCCCTTGTGTAAAGATTTTTAAAACACTGGTATATACACTGCCTGGCCAAAAAAAAAGTCGGCACCAAAAAAAAAGGTCACACACTCTAATATTTCGTTGGACTGCCTTTAGCTTTGATTACAGCACGCATTTGCTGTGGCATTGCTTCGATAAGCTTCTGCAATGTCACAAGATTTAGTTCCATCCAGTGTTGCATTCATTTTTCACCAAGATCTTGCATGATGGGTGTATCACTTCATCTGCCTCTCTTCTTACCCTGATGCGCCCATCACTCTGGAACAGGGTAAATCTGGACTCATCAGACCACATGACCTTCTTCCATTGCTCCAGAGTCCAATCTTTATGCTCCCTAGCAAATTAAAGACTTTTTTTCCGGTTTGCCTCACTGATTAGTGGTTTTCTTACGGCTACACAGCTGTTCAGTCCCAGTCCCTTGAGTTCCCTTCGCATTGTTTGTGTAGAAATGCTCTTACTTTCACTATTAAACATAGACCTGAGCTCTACTGTTGTTTTTTTTTCGATTTGATTTCACCAAATGTTTAAGTGATCACCGATCACGATCATTCAGGATTTTTTTCCGGTCACATTTCTTCCTCGAAGACGATGGGTCCCCACTATCCTTCAAGTTTTTAATAATGTGTTAGACAGTTCTTAACCCAATTTTAGTAGTTTCTGCAATCTCCTTAGATGTTTTCTCTGCTTGATGCATGCCAATGATTTGACCCTTCTCAAACAGACTAACATCTTTTCCATGACCACGAGATGTGTCTTTCGACATGGTTGTTTAAGAAATGAGAAGCAACTCATTGCACCAGTTGGGGTTAAATAACTTGTTGCCAGCTGAAAGATAATCACACATGCAGTAATTATCCAATAGGAGGCTTGTACCTATTTGCTTAGTTAAATCCAGGTGGCGAGTTTTTTTTTTGGCCAGGAAATGTATTTTGGCATCCTTGATATTCTAGGTATACCTTGGGTTTACCTAGGTTTTGTTTTCAATTTAGTTGGGAAACTGCCTTCTAGTCATATTTTCTTAAAAAAAATGACAAACAAATAATTAGCAAAAAAATTGTATTTTATCCTTGTGTAGAAAATGCTGGAAAGTCATAATCTGCCGCAGACTAATTAAACCCTGAAGCAAGACAACATCAGATCACATGGAACAGGTTTCATACACCCTATGAGGTGTGATAAAAACCACAGGCCATATTAGCAGATAGTAACAACTGCTGTGTCATAATCAAAAGAAACAATCACTTTGAAGGCTGATTAGATTTCACATATAACAAGTTTGAGTAAACAATTCTGGAGAAGCTCTTTAGCTAAAAGTCACAGTATAGGATTCTGCATGTCCAAGGCCTACTAGAGGTAGTGGTGTCTTGGTGGCTCATGACTTTTTAAGGCAAATCCTGTAATTGAACATAAATTCCTGCAAATGCTCATCATTTGCTGAATGTAAAGCAGGGGTACAGGTAAGAGTATCCCAGTAAGAATATATATGAGAAAGAAGAAGTTATTTAGGGTATCTGGAACCTTTTGCAGTTGACCAACTGAGGTCTAAAAAACTGCTCTGCACAAAAACTCCACCACACAAACAAATATGTATACTTCATAGATTTAGGTCTGCTGAATCCATTTCTAAGATTGGAATTTCTCTACCACAAGCCATTTTTGCGAGATATCGTATTCAGTGTAAAATGCCATTTTGAACAATATTGTTGATTTTTTAAAAAACAAACTACATATTTTTCATGCTTAGAATATTATTTAAAGTATATTTTAAGCCAATGGAAGTCTTCCTCCTTCTGAACATTAGTTTAGGTGTATGTACTACACATTTTTTTGCTCTCAATCAATATTTTTATCCCACTTCTTATTCCTTCAAAATAGCCAGGAAATTATGTACTTAGTGTATATTATATATATATATATATATATATATATATATATAGTGGCACACAGCTGGGGGTGGTACCCAGCCGGGATGCCCAAGAGGACCAGACCACGAGGGGGCGACCGCCCTGGTTGCTTTGGGGACCACGGGTAGAGAACTTTGAAGCTCAGCCCTGCAGGGGCCCGTGGTCACTGCCAGGGGGCGCCCTGATGCCTACGGAGCCCTGGACCTCAGCACTTCCGCCACACATGGAAGTGCTGGGGGGTAAAGAGGATCGGGGACACCTGGAGTGCTTCCGGGTGCGCAGCTGGCACTTCCGCCACACTGGGGAGTGCCGGCGGAAGATTATCATGGAGACACCTGGAGTACACCTAGGTGGCTATAAAAGGGGCCGCCTCCCTCCTTTCGGGGGCTGGAGTCGGGAGTGAAGGAAGGACAAGGTCTGGGAGGAGAGACAAGGAGGCGGCCTGAAGAGAGAAAGGCATTGGTTTGAGGGCCTGGACTGAGGGTGACTGGTGATGCGGCAATGGGGTTTGTGCATGTTTAAAGACTTGTAAATAGTGTAAATAAATGTGTGTGGTGACTTTAAATCATGTCTACCTGTCGGTGTCCGGGCTGTTTCCCACTATATATATATATATATATATATATATATATACACACACACATATACAGTATCTCACAAAAGTGAGTACACCCCTCACATTTTTGTAAATATTTTATTATATCTTTTCATGGGACAACACTGAAGATATGACACTTTGACACAATGTAAAGTAGTCAGTGTATAGCTTGTATAACAGTGTAAATTTGCTGTCCCCTCAAAATAGCTCAACACACAACCATTAATGTCTAAAGTGTTGGCAACAAAAGTGAGTACACCCCCAAGTGAAAAATGTCCAAATTGTGCTCAAAGTGTCACTATTTTGTGTGGCCACCATTATTTTCCATCACTGCCTTAACTCTCTTGGGCATGGAGTTCACTAGAGCTTCACAGGTTGCCACTGGAATCCTCTTCCACTCCTCTATGACAACATCACGGAGCTGGTGGATGTTAGAGACCTTGCGCTCCTACACTTTCTGTTTGAGGATGCCCCACAGATGCTCAATAGGGTTTAGGTCTGGAGACAGGCTTTGCCAGTCCAGCACCTTTACCCTCAGTTTCTTTAGCAAGGCAGTGGTCGTCTTGGAGGTGTGTTTGGGGTCGGTATCATGTTGGAATACTGCCCTGTGGCCCAGTTTCCGAAGGGAGGGGATCATGCTCTGCTTCAGTATGTCACAATACTGTACATGTTGGCATTCATGGTTCCCTCAATGAACTGTAGCTCCCCAATGCTGGCAGCACTCATGCAGCCCCAAACCATGACACTCCCACCACCATGCTTGACTGTACGCAAGTCTTGTCTTTGTACTCCTTATCTGGTTGCCGCCACACACGCTTGACACCATCTGAACCAAATAAGTTTATCTTGGTCTCATCAGACCACAGGACATGGTTCCAGTAATCCATGTCCTTAGTCTGCTTGTCTTCAGCAAACTATTTGCAGGCTTTCTTGTGCATCATCTTTAGAAGAGGCTTCCTTCTGGGATGTCAGCCATGCAGACCAATTTGATGCAGTGTGCGGCATACTGTATGGTCTGAGCACTGACAGGCTGACCCCCTAATCTAGTGTGTATATATTTTATTTATATATATATATATATACACACACACACATCTTCTTCTATAATATGCTACCGTGGCTGTTCGTTTCTCTGTCCTGGATTTTAAATCACCTGTAGCTCGCAAACTGTTTCACCTATTGACTTGAACTTTGGTACACATATACTACGTAACGTCTCCTATCCACTTTTGGGGTGATGATTTTATTACTCTTTTTTTTTTTTTATTTTATTGTAGAATCAACTCTCTGCGGTGCACAGCAGGGCGGCCGTGTGGCGCATGTGTACAGGCGCTGTTCTCATTCCCTACCACCTTCGCTAATCATTCTTGAGGCAGATTGAAGACTTAAGTGCCAGATTAAGTGAAAAATTAAAGAAAATGCACTAAGTAATTGCAACACAAAAACTAACTTAATCAGTTTTAACGTGAAAAGATGCCGACGAATGAACAGAAGCAGCGGGCCGCTAGAATGGAAAAAAGAAGAGCTGCTCAGGAAGCAGCAAGCACATCAACCTCTGAGCAAACAAATGCTAAATGTACAGAGAAAGAGGATGAAAACTATGAATGCTCAAGTCAAGTGTATTCCGTGCAGTGCGCCGTTACTGGTGTATATATATATATATATATATCTATATACACACACACACAGTGCATCCGGAAAGTATTCACAGCGCATCTCTTTTTCCACATTTTGTTATGTTACAGCCTTATTCCAAAATGGATTAAATTCATTTTTTTCCTCAGAATTCTACACACAACACCCCATAATGACAACGTGAAAAAAGTTTACTTGGAGATTTTTGCAAATTTATTAAAAATAAAAAAAATGAGAAAGCACATGTTTATAAGTATTCACAGCCTTTGCCATGAAGCTTGAAATTGAGCTCAGGTGCATCCTGTTTCTCCTGATCATCCTTGAGATGTTTCTGCAGCTTAATTGGAGTCCACCTGTGGTAAATTCAGTTGGTTGGACATGATTTGCAAAGGCACACACCTGTCTATATAAGGTCCCACAGTTGACAGTTCATGTCAGAGCACAAACCAAGCATGAAGTCAAAGGAATTGTCCGTAGACCTCCGAGACAGGATTGTCTCAAGGCACAAATCTGGGGAAGGTTACCGAAAAATTTCTGCTGCTTTGAAGGTCCCAGTGAGCACAGTGGCCACCATCATCCGTAAGTGGAAGAAGTTCGAAACCACCAGGACTCTTCCTAGAGCTGGCCGGCCATCTAAACTGAGCGATCGGGGGAGAAGTGCCTTAGTCAGGGAGGTGACCAAGAACCCGATGGTCACTCTGTCAGAGCTCCAGAGGTCCTCTGTGGAGAGAGGAGAACCTTCCAGAAGGACAACCATCTCTGCAGCAATCCACCAATCAGACCTGTATGGTAGAGTGGCCAGACGGAAGCCACTCCTTAGTAAAAGGCACATGGCAGCCCGCCTGGAGTTTGCCAAAAGGCATCTGAAGGACTCTCAGACCATGAGAAAGAAAATTCTCTGGTCTGACGAGACAAAGATTGAACTGTTTGTTGTGAATGCCAGGCGTCACATTTGGAGGAAACCTGGCACCATCCCTACAGTGAAGCATGGTGGTGGCAGCATCATGCTGTGGGGATGTTTTTCAGAGGCAGGAACTGGGAGACTAGTCAGGATAAAGGGAAAGATGACTGCAGCAATGTACAGACACATCCAGGATGAAAACCTGCTCCAGAGCGCTCTTGACCTCAGACTGGGGCGACGGTTCATCTTTCAGCAGGACAACAACCCTAAGCACACAGCCAAGATATCAAAGGAGTGGCTTCAGGACAACTCTGTGAATGTCCTTGAGTGGCCCAGCCAGAGCCCTGACTTGAATCCGATTGAACATCTCTGGAGAGATCTTAAAATGGCTGTGCACCGACGCTTCCTATCCAACCTGATGGAGCTTGAGAGGTGCTGCAAAGAGGAATGGGCAAAACTGGCCAAGGATAGGTGTGCCAAGCTTGTGGAATCATATTCAAAAAGACCTGAGGCTGTAATTGCTGCCAAAGGTGCATCGACAAAGTAATGAGCAAAGGCTGTGAATACTTATGTACATGTGATTTCTCAGTTTTTTTTATTTTTATTAAATTTGCAAAAACCTCAAGTAAACTTTTTTCATGTTGTCATTATGGGGTGTTGTGTGCAGAATTCTGAGGAAAAAAATGAATTTAATCCATTTTGGAATAAGGCTGTAACATAACAAGAGGTGGAAAAAGTGATGCGCTGTGAATACTTTCTGGATGCACAGTATATATATATATACATACATACTTATATGTATATATACATACACATACACACACACACTAGGTGGTTCGCCCCTTGTTCGTTTCACTCGTCAACCCCCCCTGGGTCTCCGCCTAGTGCCAGCCACTTCGCATCTCTGCTGCTGCTGCTGAGGAACAGCTGTTTTTATGCTTCACTAATCACACTGAGTACAACTGATCACAGGTGGAAGCCAGTAACCATGGTCTGCAATGGAAATGGTGGTTACTTACACCTGATTGAGTTTACAAATATTGTTTAGGACGGGGGTGTTCCTTTATTAATCTCATTATATCTTGTTTTTTATTTTTTTAAATTCTTCTGAACTGCAGCTGTGATATCTTTCACTTGGATGTAATAGATTGCATTGAGTAAGTAAAGCTGGAAAAAATATTGGTTTGTGTGTTTTCATTTAAGGCTGTAAAGCAAAAAAAAGGGAATATTTTAAATGGGGTGATTCTTCTCTATACCCACTGTATGTATATATATATATATATATATATATATATATATATATATATATATTTGCAGCTGGAGATCCACAAAGGGAGAAAAAATGAATCACATATCATAAAGTAGTTTTTATTCCTGAGCTTTCAACTCCTGCCAGGGGTCTTCATCAGAGGATAATGCTTAGACTTACAGGAATCAAAGGCAATATATAGCAAAACATTACGTGGAGGGGGTGGGGTGGCTAATTCATTGTGATGGGGGGGGGGGGGGGGTATTGGGTGTACAGTTTATTTATTATGAACATGTTCTTCTTAAGTTTGCATATGCTGGATTTATGTCCAAGTGTCTGTTGATGGCGTTCTCATTTGATAGCCATGATTAGGAATAAAAACTACTTTATGATACGTGATTAATTTTTTCTCCCTTTGTGGATCTCCAGCTGCAAATATGCAAACCGTATCACAGACCTTCTCTTCCATATATATATTTATATATGTTCACAAGACCCTCCACTCTTGCTCATGACAGTTTAAAAACAACTGGACGAAAGAACATTGTGTTTTAACAAAATCTAGAAAAACTTTGTAATGTCCTCTGTTTATGGTAATTGCAACCTTGACGGGACCAAGTGAAGTTGAAAGCACCTGCCAAAGCATATGACTCCGCTAAAAGCGATTTTACTCTAACATAAAATCTATCCAGTTGAACCAAATAGTTACACTGAATTGTTGAGGATGAAAGTTGAATGAATTACAATTCAAAATCAACATTATGGCCCTTGAGTTACAAACCATAACAAAAGTCTTTACTAAAGATATTCTATTTCATCTGTGACACTTTGTTGCAGTTCTCTTATGTTAATGCTCTGTTTAACAGACAAACATACAAACCAGTGTACATTTACATGAAAGTCATTAGATTTTGTGAAATGGCAGTTGGGGTTTGACATGTGATACCACACACCGCCTGAAACAGTCTCCTTTGTTTGTTTGGACAGTATCCTAGAAACCAGAACAATGAAAGCTACTCACAAAGTAAGAAATGAGTGTTTACAGTATCAGCAAGCAGTAACACAGCTATTCTACAATGCCAACAGGCATTTATAGATGTCTTTGCCTAGGGCCTAAGAAGATTTTAAGGTCAATGAGTCAAATTTAAAACTGGATTCCATGGAGTCTTCATTACAATCAGTTCAACTTCACTGTACATCTTTGGACAAAAAAAAAAAGTAAGCAGAAAATGACTTAACATGCTGTAAGGAGAAATAAGTCAAAGACCTCATCTCTTCACTGTGCACACCTTAGACTATAAATATAACAGCAGGTCATGTCACTTGCAGAAATTATCCACTTATGGGATTGTACTGATAAGGGAGTGAGACAGAGTATACGGTGGAGAACTTTGTTTATTGGTTCAAAGTGAATTGTCTGCATTTTAACATCAGCAAAACCAAAGAACTGATTATTGGCTTTCACCACACCAAAGAGTCTCTATATCTGTTTACTATTCAGGGAGGGGATGTAGAGGTAGTCTACTTCTACAGCTTTTTGGGGGTCCACATCAATGGCAGGTTGGACTGGTCTGGTGACACAGAGGAGCTATATAATAAAAGGGCAGATCAGGCTCTTTTTTCGCAGAAGACTGCATTCATTTAATGTGGGTAGTGACACCCTTCATATCTTCTACAACTATGTGATGACCAGTGCAGTTTTCTACTCTGTGGTGTGTCGGACCAGTAGCATCACTTCAAAAGTGGCCCACTGAATCCACAAGGTAATTAAAAGGGCAACTCAGTTATGGGAAATACCCTGGACCTCCTGGAGGTAACAGCAAAGAGAGAAAACGAAAACAAAACAGAGTGTCATTATGAACAATGCTGCTCTCCATGACACACTAACACTGAGTAATTTCTGCCAGTCAATTATTCAGCAGAAGTGTGTCAAGAAATGCTCCTGGGGCTCCTTTATACCAACAGCAATATGTCTGCATAATGCCTCACTGTAACTGTCAAGTCAGAAGATTTTTTTTTTTCTTTCTTTTCAAATTTTCTTTATTCGCGGTCATTCTGGTGTGTGTATATGCATTTATTTATCTATTTATGTATACAGTATGTACTAGGGGGCTCCGCCCCCTGCTCGCTTCGCTTGCCAACCCCTGGTGTTGGGAATGACAAAGAGCGCGATGTATGAATGAGATATAGAATAGTGTGACGGTGTAGATGATGCAAATAGAAAGCAAACAATAAAGTGTGTGGCACAGTGTAAAGGTTTATTTGAAAATTTCTTTGTACACGCCGTTTAAGTGTAAAAGGTAATTCCAGCTCAGAACTTGTAAGGTCATTTAAGATGGTTATTGTTGTGATCAGAGTCAAGTTTGTCAGAGCTTAGAAAGAGTTGTGTCTCTCCAGGAAGTAATGGAATGACTTGGGTATTTATGTTTTGCACATTAATATTTTTTGGACCTAATATAGTGCGTTGTGTTAAAAGGGGCATTTGGTCTAATGAGATTGCTGTTCCAAATCTCTCTGTAACTAAGTTGTCGCAGATAAAGGCTTGAGGAATTGTAATAATATGTGGCTGAAGTCCATCTGTATTGGTGAGTGTACCATCTCTCAGTTGTAATAAGCAATTGTTATGATTTGGTTCTGGACATCGTATCTTTTTTACTAACTGTATCTTTTGAAAGCAATGCCAATTGTCTGCGTATTTTAAGGTGCACTGAACAATAGCTGAGTGCATGGCATCTGGAAGAATAGCTAAGCACTGTCTAAAATCTCCTCCTCATAAAAGTACCTTTCATCCAAATCGAATATTATTATTCATAAACGTTTGTAGAAGTTTATGAATGGTGTTGAGTAAGTGACTTCATGCCATTGTATATTTATCAATAATTAACATTTTTTCAAGACGGATGTCACGTGCAGTGCCACCGTTAATGTTCATAGTGGATACCGATTTGTAGGATCTAATGCAGTTGATAAAGATTTCACTTTCAGGTACATCGTTAGTTAGAAGCTTTTGTAGATATTCAGTATATGAATGTAAAGAAGGCAGTCTAATTTGACCCTTTTGACAACAACGTCTAAATGTATTACTTGTATTGCCAGTTGTTTCTTCGGGGAAGTGAACTGAATGACAATGATTGCAAATGACATTCATTAATCCGAATGAATTTTCCTGGTGTATATTTTGCTTGTGCCGTTTGAGAGGCGCGTTGTTGCATGTGTAGTATTTGGGACGTGTTGTTTTGGAGCTGTAATCGATTTGCCTGTGCTGTGTGAGAAGCCTGTTGTAGCCTTCCTTGCCGTTAACGTATGTCTGAGATGGGAGGTGTTTCGTTTTGAATCCGTGACTGTTGCGATGCAGCACTTTGATTGATAGCTTGCGTCATGTGGATCTAGGATGTAGATTTGTGCATATTTGCGTTGTTGATTTGTTTCAGGGTGCACTGTTCCAATGCGATGCAGTATTTGTGCACATACGGGAAAGCAGTATGGGCCATTGCCTTTTGGTGGCCTGATATTTACTCCGTTAGATGCAAAAGCAAATGAACTATTGTAGGATCTAATGCAGTTCATAAAGTTTTTACTTTTAGGTACATCGTTAGTTAGAAGCTTTAGTTGAGCTTTGCGTTTTTGGAGTCGAGACATTTTTTCTTTTAGAAATATGGATAAGTAATAAGGAGTATTGCACTCACTGTTAATATGGAGCCTTTTCTGCGGTTGAACGGTTAATAGTGCCTTATTGTAATGAGATCCACCTATGCTGCATAGCCGTCTATTTTGTTGTTTCTTTCGTATTCGTGTGTTTGTTCCTGTTATCCTTTCCTTTTCGTTTTGTACCCGTGACCGTGTATTCAAGACTTGTTTCTTTCTCAGCATGCGAAATATGGATAAGTAATAAAGAGGATCGCAGTCACTGTTAATATGTTTCCTTTTCTGCAGTTGAACGGTTAATAGTGCTTTATTGTAAGGAGATCCACCTATGCTGACACCTATGCTGTCTAGTGTGAAGGTGTTGACGTTCACTTTAGAATATGTGGCTTTGGGTGTCACTTCTTATGGATGTGTGTGGGGGGGGGGGGGGGGGTGAGGATTGTTGTTACGCGAGCGTCTTCTTTCTTTTTGTGTTCCTGTGTCTTGTTGAATCCCCCTCTTTGTGTGTGTCCCGTCCGTTGCTTGTAGGGTCTGTGGGGTGGTTTTGTGTTCTTTTTTTTGTGTTCCATGGGCTTGTTGAATCCCCCTCTTGGTGTGTGTCCTGTCCGGTGCCTGTAGGGGGGGGTTGCCTTGCTGTTGTGCGCGAGCCTCTTTTTTTTTTTTGGGTCTAGTTTCGTGTGCAATGTGTTTCGTGCTTTGCCTGCATTTGACTACTTTTTTATGTGCCTTTTCCTTTTTTCGGTGCTCCTTGCGCGTCATTTCTCCTTTTTTGTCTTTTTTCTGTGCTCACTCCTTTTTTCTGTGGTCTTGTCTGTCTCTTGCGGCTCCTCATCCGCCTCTCGCGGACTCTTTTTGCGCCTGCGCAGTACGTCTTTTTGCAGCTACGGCCCATGGCCGGATGTGCCTGCGTCCATCATCCGGTTTAGCATTCTCGGTTAGTAATATGGATATTTATTGAGCTATTATTAATGACTGCAGCACAACACACACAAAGAAATTTACTGCACAGTGAGTGTAGGGTTAAAACTGGAGACTCCCAGATTCTTGTGGAGGAAGAACAACTGCGACCAACACCTTTAGTATAGTAAGGTTCACAAAAATGTTCTATGGCTTAAAACACTGCACTATCTTAAAGACTGCAGCAGCAAATACACATGCTTTATTGTGGAAATATTGTATTCCTGATGCAAACATGGGATTGGCCAGCTTTCTAAATTTCCATACTACTGATGCCAAATATGTATGCCAAACTAGTTAATGTAAGAATAAAAACCAATTATGTGAAGAGTTTTAAATTTATATTGATTCACCAGAGATCAGTTTTCATTAAAATTATTTGGTTTCATAATACCAACCATACCATGGTGCTCAAGGTTCTCCTCTTTCAGACAATTATTTTATACAGTAGTGCTAATGATATGAATCTTTAATTTCTCCTATGCCCAACTTTATACTTTTGTATAATTTAAAAACAACATGCTGATTACATTAAATAAATATCAGTTTTCTTATTATTTTATAATAATGTATGTACTTGAAAGCACAAAATCACTTCGCTTATCTTGAACAGTTCTTTATGATACTGTCTGATTGATTTAATTTGGTACATAACACAATAAATCGAACATATTCTGTAAGATGTCCAGCTTTTGAGGACAGAGCTCTTTAAAGAAATTACTCTCCAATCTGTTCATCCTCAACTTTACACATTTCCATTATTACACAACCTTTATATGAATTAATGCTGAAGGCCAGATTTCCAATAAACAACTGTATTTTAACTTTCTCATAAAAACACACAGAAATAAGATAGTTGGCTCCACCATTTAGAGAGATCTGTCCTGAGAGGTCATTTCTGAAGTTTGTGAACTGGCTTAACCCAGTTCAGACGCATTGGTATATCTCAGCATCAGCTGGTACTATGCAGGGACCAAGTCCACACAGTCTCACAAAAACACACACAAATATACTCAAACTAACACTCCAGTTTAGATTTGTCAGTTAAACTAACATGAATATCTTTGGGATATCATAGGTTTCAAAATTATGACCGTGCCTAATAAAGATATATAATTTATGTAAATATTTAAATACAAAATTGATAATATTTACTATGCTTTGCTATACTTTCCTTTGAAGGTCACAGGATAGTGAGGCGAGTTGCCTTAGCAATGTGTAGAAATGTTTTATTGATTAAAACAAAAACTAGGCAAGCAGGCTATTAATCAGTGAAGTGAAGATCTAATATACAGCTAAATGTACTTTAAAGGGAGCCTGAGTCTGGACTTTACTAAGAATAATAAGCTTGCATTACTTACCTTTCCTAATTCTTCAGTAAAAGCATTTTGAACTATGTCAGACTGAACAGGACCAGGTAACACGTTACTAATGATTATGTTTGGAGTATCAGCGAGCTCTGTCCTCAGGGAGTTGAAAAACCCCTAACAGAAAATAAAATAATTTTTTGGTTATTGTTAGACATAATTTAAGTTTACACAACTGAGAGATTAAAGTTTTAGGACTGTTAGTTGTGTGTGCAGTTTGCTGTAATATAGATATCTGGCTAGCACACTGTTACAAGTCTTTTTCTTGCATGATTTTCAAAGCACATTGTTTCTGCTGCGTTTCATTGTGAATGAGCTCCTGAACAGGGAATTAAGTGGTAAGCTAAAATTAATGACAGTAGAGATTGTGTGCCGGTGGACTTTGTTGCAGGTTCCTAACAGCACAGAAGAAAAACACGATTTTTGCATAGAACAATGGATGGATTTACATAGACGAACGGAGGTGAACACACACATTTGGAAAATTGTTGGTTTAACTGTAGATATAAACTGTTAACATGAATTTCATAAACTCTTCAGTTGCATCTAATAAAATGCATCAGAATGTACTTTGCTTCAGTGGACCTCCTTGGACTTCCATAATCTTTCACATATTATTCATGCTTTTTTTCTATACACAGAAACACTATATTACTCCTTATCTACTTACTGCAGGACAAGGCAAACCTAGTTCTGGAAAGCTACAGCAATTGAAGGTCTTTTTTCCAATACATTTTAAAAATTAGAAGCAAATACTTGCTAAAGTGCAATATATAATTTATCTAGGGTGTGTGTTTCTGCTCTAATTCTGTCATGACCAGATATTTCCACCAAATAATACTTACATTTTTTTTAAGATAAATTAAAAAAAGACTCATGATCCCAAATGGATTATTACCTTAGTTCTTATGAGTTTTTACTTTTAATTTTATACAAACACCTACTTTATGAACAACACAGAAAAGTGAAAGAATTGCCACATTGAATAATTGGCTATTGTCTATATTCTGACTTATATCTTGTTATCAACTGGCTACATATTAGAAAAAATATTAAGGACTTAGAATCTAAATGATGAAGTAAAATAGATTCAAGCAAAAATGTGTAAAAAATAAACAAGCAAATGACTCCTGTGTAATACATGCTATGGATACAATGAACATCTTTTTGAAAGTCACTGAGAAGTACATTCAGCACTATTGGTATTTTTTGAGACTGAAGTCAGTTGAAGCAATCCATCAGAATAAAATGAGAAGGTCAGTTAACAACAGAAATTGACCTCAAATTAAGAAACTGATGGGAATGAGAACCTGTAGCTATTGTGGCTCCCCTGAACCAGGCTGAATACCACTGATCTTAAAATAAAGGCACCACATGTCACTACAGCATTGTTTCATACGTGAGGATAATACAAAAAAAAAATCAATTATCTCCCCACTCAAGAACTTTGTTTTTTTAACTAACAGAAATATTTTCTTTTGAATTTTCAGCTGCAACATAGTAATCTGCAGAAATTTAAACATTTTAATAAGGACAATGGTTTAAAGACAATTTAATACTGAACTTATTGAAAACAATTTTTAGAAGTACCTAAACAAATTTGTATCAAATTTCACTTACAGGAGACCACAGAAAAAATTAGAGGGTTTTTTGAGTTTAGACATTCAGTAATGACAACGTCTTCCACTGGAAAAAAAATGTTGGTGAGTACCTGGCACTAACGAATTATCCCTGTGAATTGCATGATCAGGATAAGTGGCAATCCCCTGAAAATACACTTTTTAAGACCTCTGAATAATACACATATTCAACAGATACTGTATATGCAAACCCAGCTGCATCTACTGCATTTTTAAATTTCTGCTGGAAACTCAGCATGAAAGTATGCACTTGTTTTCAGCGACTCTACAGATTGTGGGCTTTAAAATCTGTAAAAGTATTTTTTTTTTTAATTTCAATAAAAATATCACATACTGAATTGCCAACTTTCTAAATGGTATGTCAATCAGCTGTCACCTTACCTGCAGTGCATGCTTGCTAGCACAGTAGCCACTAGATAATGGAACTCCTGCCATTCCTGAAACACTATTAATGGTAACAATAAGGCCCTTCTTCTTCTCCAAAAAATGTGGCAGAATGTGTTTTGTTAAGGAGATTGTACCCAAAAAATTCAGCTCCATAATAGCCTTGTAAACATCTAGACTTGTATCCACACATAAGGAGCGCTGGGTACGGCCTGCATTGTTAATCAAGATATGAATCTAGTAAAAAGGATAAAAAAAACAGTGAGTTGGATTATTATTTTCTATTTTTAAGAATATGCCTTATTTTTTCCACAAGCAGTACATATATAAATACACAATGTACTAGACACTGTAAAACTGAAAAAAGTAAAACTGGTAAAAAGCCAATTAATATAAATAAAACTGGTATGCTCTGATTGAATAAGAACTCACTCTGCAGTAGAAAATTGAAATTAATGTAGGTACAAAAATTATCTGATGGGCTAGATGCTTAGTTCAGTGGCCTCTATATGTGTAGGTCTCATAATATCTAAATAATATTACGAGACCCAGTATACTTCCTTTATCAGAAATTAAAGCAAGTATTAAACCAAAAAGATAACATATTTAAAACACAAAACTACTGCAAAGAACAAACAAATCTTAATACAGAATCTTTAAACGACCCTCTGAGAAACATGTCCTTAACCATCAAGGAATCGAAGGTGTGTTCGGGTAAAAAAGGGTATTCAGAAGGGGTGCTTAATGTAAGATCAATGGTAGCATTAAGAAACATGTCAAGTTCTTATATAGGGCACAGAATTTGTTATTCATCTATATCATCTATATCCTTGTAGTACCCTAATTAAAAAAATACAAGAAATGTTAAATTCCACAAGGACCTTATAACAAAGCATTTAATTAATATGAAGGTTTAGTGGTCACCCAAAATGAAATTCAAACTTGTAGGTTTGAATTTAAAGGTTCGTGGATTTGAATACATATGCAACTGACATACTGTAATCACTGTATGTACTGCAAGTTCTTCTTAGCTCTGCTTGGATTTTTTTCTTCTGGTATGTTGTCTCATCCACATGCATCCGAAGACTTTGTGTGTTAAGTCATTCTGTAAATCTTAAATTAGCCCAGGCCCACATAAATATATAATTGCATTAAAAGGGTTCCAAGAAGGAAGAATCATCCAGAATGTGTACAATTTCCAATTGGTTATTAAGGTGTATATCGGTTGGTGCCGGGTGAATGTTTCAGTCATTTTTGTGCATGTTTCCACAGTTATAAATGCGTTCAAAAACTAAAGTGCAGTAGTTCTTATCCTTTGTCCTATTTCAACTCTATCTGAACCTGCTCAATAATAATGCTGTCCCCCCCTTGCTAATTTTTACATTTTCTCTTTAGTGATACAGAAAGCTCAGCATTAGAAATAGCAGAAATATGTCACTTGAAGATTTTTGACTGTTTCCACAGTTTGAACAAACCAAACAAACTAAATGGTATAGTTCTTTATAAAATAAGGAGCCGATATCCCAGAAAAAAACTATTATTACAAATGCATATTAAACTGTGAGGGCTGAGATAAAAGCACATATGGAAAGCTACAGTTAAGTCCATAAATATTTGGACAGAGACAACTTTTTTCTAATTTTGGTTCTGTACATTACGACAATGAATTTTAAATGAAACAACTCAGATGCAGTTGAAGTGCAAACTTTCAGCTTTAATTCAGTGGGGTGAACAAAACGATTGCATAAAAATGTGAGGCAACTAAAGCATTTTTTTAACACAATCCCTTCATTTCAGGGGCTCAAAAGTAATTGGACAATTGACTCAAAGGCTATTTCATGGGCAGGTGTGGGCAAGTCCATCGTTATGTCATTATCAATCAAGCAGATAAAAGGCCTGGAGTTGATTTGAGGTGTGGTGCTTGTATGTGGAAGATTTTGCTGTGAACAGACAACATGCGGTCAAAGGAGCTCTCCATGCAAGTGAAAGAAGCCATCCTTAAGCTGTGAAAACAGAAAAAACCCATCCGAGAAATTGCTACAATATTACGTGTGGCAAAATCTACAGTTTGGTACATCCTGAGAAAGAAAGCAAGAACTGGTGAACTCAGCAATGCAAAAAGACCTGGATGTCCACGGAAGACAACAGTGGTGGATGATCGCAGAATCATTTCCATGGTGAAGAGAAATCCCTTCACAACAGCCAACCAAGTGAACAACACTCTCCAGGGGGTAGGCGTATCGATATCCAAGTCTACCATAAAGAGAAGACTGCATGAAAGTAAATACAGAGGGTGCACTGCAAGGTGCAAGCCACTCATATGCCTCAAGAATAGAAAGGATAGATTGGACTTTGCTAAAGAACATCTAAAAAAGCCAGCACAGTTCTGGAAAAACATTCTTTGGACAGATGAAACCAAGATCAACCTCTACCAGAATGATGGCAAGAAAAAAGTATGGAGAAGGCGTGGAACAGCTCATTATCCAAAGCATACCACATCATCTGTAAAATACGGTGGAGGCAGTGTGATGGCTTGGGCGTGCATGGCTGCCAGTGGCACTAGGACACTAGTGTTTATTGATGATGTGACACAGGACAGAAGCAGCCGAATGAATTCTGAGGTGTTCAGAGACATACTGTCTGCTCAAATCCAGCTAAATGCAGTCAAATTGATTGGGCGGCGTTTCGTGATACAGATGGACAATGACCCAAAACATACAGCCAAAGCAACCCAGGAGTTTATTAAAGCAAAGAAATGAAAAATTCTTGAATGGCCAAGTCAGTCACCTGATCTTAACCCAATTGAGCATGCATTTCACTTGTTGAAGACTAAACATTCGGACAGAAGGGCCCACAAACATACAGAAACTGAAAGCCGCTGCAGTAAAGGCCTGGCAGAGCATTAAAAAGGAGGAAACCCAACATCTGGTGATGTCCATGAGTTCAAGACTTCAGGCTGTCATTGCCAGCATGGGGTTTTTAACCAAGTATTAGAAATGAACATTTTATTTCCAGTTATTTAATTTGTCCAATTACTTTTGAGCCCCTGAAATGAAGGGATTGTGTTAAAAAAATGCTTTAGTTGCCTCACATTTTTATGCAATCGTTTTGTTCAACCCACTGAATTAAAGCTGAAAGTCTGCACTTCAACTGCATCTGAGCGGTTTCATTTAAAATTCATTGTGGTAATGTACAGAACCAAAATTAGAAAAAAGTTGTCTCTGTCCAAATATTTATGGACTTAACTGTAAGTACATTTAACATCTTTTAACATCAAAATATATAAACTTGATTATAACCACATCTGCAAATAGTGCCCAAGTAAAGGCTACACAGTCAGTTTGCATAGAAATTTCAGCTTGCTTTTTTCCTACTAACCTTAGACCTCTAGAGCAATAATCAAGGTTGATTTATACATTAATTAGCCAAGCTGTTACTTATGTTTTTGGTTTTTTTTGGGGTTGTTTTGTAGCAATTCGTAAAGTACAAACTACTTATATTAAAAATTTCACTAAATAAAGCAGGAATGTGTATTAGATGCATAAGAATTTTTAGTTGTATTTTAAGAATATTTTGTTCTTTTTTTGTTTTTACTTGCTAATAATCACACAAGTGAGTAACCCTTGAGCACATTCTGGGTTTTAGGCATTGAAGTCTTCTGTGCTTTTCATTAATTGTCAGTATTTGGATTCAATTAAACAGTAAAAAGAGCAGAAAAAGTGAAGTAAATTGAAAATAAGTTACAACAAAAAATACATATATAGACAAAAATACAAATATTTCCTAATTTCTTAATATTAATGCACTTTTCTAAAAGCAAAACAAAAGAAAAAATAACAAACACAGATTAATAAACAATGAAGTCACTTTTTAGGTAAAAACGAGTCACTGATGTGAAACTGTTTGGAAGAAAATCTTGAAGCCACAAGGAGTCCCCCAGAACTGAACTTGAGAGCCACATCTCTAGAGGTTTCTTTTCCCTTGAATCTCTTGATAACTGGAGTTTTGTTTTATTTTGTTTTCCTCACACTGGGTTTTCTTTACATTGAGCTTTGGAATTTATTTAATGTAATTTTGTGTTTTATTTCTAACATTCATTATAAATGTGTACAGAACATGCTGGAATTTTAATGAAGTGTATACCATAAAAATGTGAATTTTATATGATCAAATGTAAACAAATATGAACATCTGATCGACTAGACTTGACAGCAATATAAAGAATGTATATAGTTTGTCTCTAATCATAATTTTAAATAATATCAGTAGGCAAGCATACTTAACACAAACTTGGTACTCCTTAACTGACCAGATTAAATCACAAAGTGAGAAGCAGTTATATAATAAATCCTAACAAAAAATACAAACATCACGACATATATATTGGACCTTTGTTATCGTAAAAAGGAAAGTTTGAAGGGAAAATGCCCAGGCAATCAATAACCTCCGCTATCAAACAGCTGATAAAATATATTTATTTGTCTATTCTGATTTTTCTGATTTGTATTTTACAATTAATGACAGAAACATTATGAGCTATGATAATTCATCTTTGAGAATACCAGTTTTACTCCATGTCCTGCCTAATAAATGTTTCACTGATGCCAGCTTTAGAAGAAAAATAGTAAATTAAGGAGAAATTCCTTGGCTTTTAGTGGCAATACAGTAATAACCTTTGTATGACCTACAATATGTGTGTCTGCTAGCAAACCTAAGTGCCAAGAATTCACATCCAATGTGCTCTATTGATAATCTGTAGTTCCACCCATATCATCATAGTGGCAACCCTTTCTTTCTTGGAGTGTAAATTATTTAAGGGAAATTACAACATGGAGACACAATTAGAATTTCATAAAACCCAGTACCATTTAAATTGCTAAACCAAAAACACACAGAAAATGAGATCTAGCAATTAAAAGAGTTTGAAATCAAGAGGCTCCCAGTTAATTATTTTGGCAAATTTACATTCTGTGTGTCTCACAGTCAAATAACATCATGTATTTGTATCTCCCAGAGCCTGTGTATCACAAAGCAGGTTACAACTCTTTTGAAATTAGTAGACTTCTGGTATTGTCTTGTTAATGCATCACTACTTCCTAAATTTTACAAGAATTAATTTTCAAGCTAGTTAGTAAGAGGTTTGAAACCAAGAGACTTTTAATAAAGCTAGGAGGATTCCAGTTCAATTTCTTCCTTCTCTGTTTACATCAAAAGCGAGCATGTGTGAAATTAAAAGGAATGCAAAAGGTTTCTTTGTTCTCCTGAGGACTGTCTAGCTGACAGTTTGATCACAGTTGTTATGCACACTTGTGATTCCCATGAGGTAACATGTTTAACTTCAGTGGCTGTAATGAAGACTGACATTATAACCGACTCTCTGTATCAGTTTTTTTTTTTCTTAAGAAAACAGTGTTAAAAATGGTGCTCTGGGACACTGTGTTATATCACTGGAGAAAACAAGAATATTCATTCTAGTTCATGATAGTCATGCTGCTGGTAAAGTTATAATTTAAAACAACTTTCCTAGTTTTCACAAAAATTAAGAAACTATATTAGATATTCCTCTTTACATATAAAGTATGGATGAAATGGCATAATGTCAAAGAGTTATACTAGTGCCTAAATTCTGACCTGAAGATCTTGAGAGTTCTTGTCTCCCTACATTATACAGTGATCCCTCGCTATATCGTGCTTCGCCTTTCGCGGCTTCACTCCATCACGGATTTTATATGTAAGCATATTTAAATATATATCGCGGATTTTTCGCTGCTTCGCGGGTTTCTGCGGACAATGGGTCTTTTAATTTCTGGTACATGCTTCCTCAGTTGGTTTGCCCAGTTGATTTCATACAAGGGACGCTATTGGCAGATGGCTGAGAAGCTACCCAACTTACTTTCTCTCTCTCTCTCTCTCTCTTGCGCTGACTTTCTCTGATCCTGACGTAGGGGGTGTGAGCAGGGGGGCTGTTCGCACACCTAGATGATACGGACGCTCGTCTAAAAATGCTGAAAGATTATCTTCACGTTGCTACCTTCTGTGTGCAGCTGCTTAGTGAAGCGACATGCTGCCCGGTGCTTCACATACTTAAAAGCTCAAAGGGCACGTATTGATTTTTGACTTTATTTTTCCCTGGCTCTCTCTCTCTTTGTCTGCTCCTGACGGAGGGGGTGTGAGCTGCCGCCTTCAACAGCTTTGTACCGGCGGTGCTTCGCATACTTAAAAGCTAAACAGCCCTAATTTTTTTTTTGACTGCTTGCTTTGTTCTCTCTCTCCTGACGTGCACTCCTTTGAAAAGGAAGATATGTTTGCATTCTTTTAATTGTGAGACGGAACTGTCATCTCTGTCTTGTCATGGAGCACAGTTTAAACTTTTGAAAAAGAGACAAATGTTTGTTTGCAGTGTTTGAATAACGTTCCTGTCTCTCTACAACCTCTTGTGTTTCTGCGCAAATCTGTGACCCAAGCATGACAATATAAAAATAACCATATAAACATATGGTTTCTACTTCGCGGATTTTCTTATTTCGCGGGTGGCTCTGGAACGCAACCCCCGCGATGGAGGAGGGATTACTGGATATGAGAAACCAAGACAAATGTTGTTAGGTTCACAATGAGCAAATATTGCTAAAAAGCACTTCAGGTTTGCTTACATATAGTATGTTAATCCTACATGCCTGTCACATACAAATCAATAGATTAAAAATAACTACAGTAATACTCTATTTTTTAAATTAATACCATTTAAAAATCTCAGGAATTGATATAGATTTCAGGAAATTGTCACCTGCTCACCCCACACTTGCTATAAATGGCTCAGATGTTTGGATGACAGAGTCAGTTAAGTTTCTGGGCACTGTGCTGTCACAAAACCTTAACTGGGAAAATAACATTACATGTATTATTAAGAAAGCCCATCAGAGAATGTCCTCCTTGCGCCAGCTGAGGAAATTTAATCTCCCACAAGCAATACAGTAATCCCTCCTCCATCGCGGGGGTTGCGTTCCAGAGCCACCCGCGAAATAAGAAAATCCGCGAAGTAGAAACCATATGTTTATATGGTTATTTTTATATTGTCATGCTTGGGTCACAGATTTGCGCAGAAACACAGGAGGTTGTAGAGAGACAGGAACGTTATTCAAACACTGCAAACAAACATTTGTCTCTTTTTCAAAAGTTTAAACTGTGCTCCATGACAAGACAGAGATGACAGTTCAGTCTCACAATTAAAAGAATGCAAACATATCTTCCTCTTCAAAGGAGTCAGGAGCAGAGACTGTCATAAAGGCAGAGGAAAATCAATAGGGCTGTTTGGCTTTTAAGTATGCGAAGCACCGCGGCACAAAGCTGTTGAAGGCGGCAGCTCACACCCCCTCCGTCAAAAGCACAGAAAGAGAGAGAGAGACAGAGAAAAACAAGCAAGCAAAAATCAATACGTGCCCTTCGAGCTTTTAAGTATGCGAAGCACGGTGCACCATGTCGTTTCAGGAAGCAGCTGCACAAAAGATAGCAACGTGAAGATAATCTTTCAGCATTTTTAGACTAGCGTCCGTATCGTCTAGGTGTGGGAACAGCCCCCCTGCTCAATCCCCCTACGTCAGGATCAGAGAAAGTCAGCGCAAGAGAAAGAGAAATGTAAGTTGGGTAGCTTCTCAGCCATCTGCCAATAGCGTCCCTTGTATGAAATCAACTGGGCAAACCAACTGAGGAAGCATGTACCAGAAATTAAAAGACCCATTGTCCGCAGAAACCCGCGAAGCAGCGAAAAATCCGCGATATATATTTAAATATGCTTACATATAAAATCCGCGATGGAGTGAAGCCGCGAAAGGCGAAGCGCGATATAGCGAGGGATTACTGTATTGGTCCAATTCTACACGGCAGGCATCATTCAGGTCCATTCTGTCCTCATCTAGAACAGTCTGCCTCTGTTTAGGCTAAGGCCAATATGCAGTGCATCATCAGAACCTGTGGGAAAGATCAATGGCTGTGACTTACCGTACACTGAAGTCCTATATGAAAACACAGTAAGGAAGTGTATACCGCAATGATTATTGCTGATCCGACTCACCCAGTGGATTGCCTATCCCAAAGACTTCATTCCGGCAAACACTTCATACTGTGAAAGCTAAAACAACATGTTACCTAAACAGTTTTTTTCCCCATGTGCAGTTATTCTGACTAATCAGGTCTGAGCTTGGTATCTACTCAGTTACCTATGTATGCCTGCACACTAGACTATCTTTATTTTTTAAATAATTTTCTCTTTAAATTTTGTAGTGCCTTTGTATATTTTATCATTTTATATATTTATGTTTTGTATTCTGTGTTGTCCTTTTATGTTGCATCAATACTATCAAGATAAACTGTTAGTACACATTGTACCTGGCAATAAACGAATACTAATCTTGATTCTCATTTAGGATGCTATGTCAGCCAACCTGGAAAATAAGACTCCTTTTGAATCATTGGCTATTTAAAGATAATTAAATTAGTGGGCAACTGTTTTGCCTTACACAAGTGTAAATTTATCAAACAAAGATACATTTTGAGACAAACATTGTCATAGAAAACATAGTTTTTAATAAATTCATTCTTACATTTCCAAAATGCTGGATGGCACATTTCACTTTTGCTTCATGGGAATCTCTGTCCATCAAATCAAGCGGAAGAACAAGAATATCCTTCGCTGGTATGCCTCCTTGCTCTTTAAATAAAGGAAAGATTATGTTACAAATGTGGAAAGGTACTTTTCATATAAGGCCTTCGAAGTAAGCCCCTCATTATTTAAGAAGGAATACCATTTCTTGGGCAAATCAACAAAAAATAAAAATAATGGTGGTAACAGTGACAGTAAACAGGCCTTCCTTATATTCATAGAGAATGCATTTCTTTTTGTAGCTGAACTATATGGTGATCCTGTACAGTCTTTCAAAGTACTGTAACAGGAGAGATGGTTACACAGCATTTATTACTTAAAATTTTTTAAATAGCCATGTCATTGTCTACTATTTTTATCACCATTTTCTTTAGTTAAACTTACTTTACTTTATGGAATTTACTAAACCTTGGCAAATGTCTTAGTTCCATTCCCCAGACTTTTTAATTACCATACAGTAAAGAAGATGTATAGGGTTTTCTTTGAAACAACAATTGGCATTCAAGAAATAGTCATTGTTAGGATCTCTGCTAACAAACTGTAACTTTCCAGAGAACAGTTATATAAAACTTCAATGCCTGTCAAATGCTGCACTTTATTTATTTACTGGCTTACTCTATTCAGCTCAATGAATTATTTAACAATGTGCTGTACCACAGCATACTTAGTAACGGTATTGTATTTTAGCAAGAAAGATATTTACTTATTGAATCAATCATTTTCTTATTTTTAAGAATTGATTTTGGAGAATGTATTGTTTATGGTGCTTTTTAGCTTGATCAAAAGGTTAAAGACATAATTAACAACATTAATAAAGTACCCTGCACAATAAAAAAAGAACTCCTAATTTTTTTATTACTCGGTACTGGTTCTGGAGAGTGGCAATGTTGGGCACTTTGGTCATACATGTAAGTGACTATTTTACTGTTCTCTGTACTCAGGATACTACTACTACTACTACCACCACCACCACCATTTGCCCATAACTTTTGAAAAGCAAGAAAAAAAATCTGTGATACTCAGAAGTGGTTAGTTATTGGGTCATGACAAGAAAGTCAAACTTATGGCAACTCATATTTCAATTAAATGTACATTGTGGAATTTTCTAAATCCTGACAAAACTCTCTTAAAATCCTTCCCATTTTTTTCAATATCCATGTGTCTGAGGTTTGCATTGAGACAACCCTTCATATTCAAGATGTAGTCTTCATTAGGAAATGTATCAACTAACTGTGTGACACACCAGTGATTGCCATATAGGACTTAAAACACATATGAAATACATTTATTACAAATTGATTTACTCTATTCAACTATAACTTTTACACATATCAGATACATGATCACTGCCACTTTAAATAACCCAAACACCACTATACAGGATTTTAATTGTGGCTTTCATGAAATCACAAGGCAAAATAAAAATAACTTGAGAGAGAAAAAAATCAGGTTACTGCCTAATAGTTACAGTTATTATTCCATTTATAACAGGTGAATTAGAACTAACAGCGCGACATATAAAGGAATCCAGTCACAATGAAGCAACGCACCTATGCATTTTTGCTTTACTTGGTATAGTTCATGTTCTCTTCTTGCTGACAGTATCAACAGCGCTCTAACCTTGGCCAGCTGGCATGCAAGCTCCTTGCCAATACCTCCGGATGCACCTGTTATCCATACCACTTTTCCCCGTAGCTCCTTCTCTGTATAGATAATGCAACAAAAACATTTGCAATTGAAAATCAGATTCCATAAAGTATTTGTCAGTTTCTCACTGAAACATTTTTTGATAATCGACAGTCACCTAAAAATCTTAAATTACATTTCTTGGAGATTCTTTGGTCCTATAAAAAGCACATACAGTACACAAATCTTCTGCTTTCAGAGTAGCAGTAAGGTCAACAAATACTAAGTTGCAGTAATTTATACAAATTTTAAAATATGATCAGTAACTTGCACTCAACATCCATACATTAATTTTCTCCTCTTGCTTAGTCATATACTCTTAATTTATAAACTCAAACTGGCAAATTACACTTATAAGTCATGTGTCATTAAAATGCTCTTCATTGTTAGTTCAATCTGGAAAGTTCAATCCAGCCACTGATTTTCTGAACCCACTAAATGTAACGTCATTTCTGGGTCAATTGACAGGAGCCTGTCCACACAGCACTGGGTACAAGGCCAGGAGCAACAACGTATATGTGAATTTGATTTTTCAGCACTTAGAGAATTCTATTAGAAGTAAAAACTACAATTTATTAATTAAATATTAACCCTTACAATATCCTCAAATGCTGAATCAATGCTGTGCAACCCCCTTTTGGTGCCCCGAATGTCAGATTTTTCAACCTATCCTATTTTATACTGATTGGCCATCTTAAACTGTAGTACGGATGATCCTAACTTTTAGAATAAATGACACTTAGTATGTCTTTATGGGTTGTGAAGAAACAAATTACACAAAATTGGGAATAAAATCCACTTAAATATATAGCAACTGTGTAAAAACTTGGCATTTGGAACTCTTTTTTGCTATTGGCAAATTTAGGGTACTTTACTAAAAGACTTGAAAAGGTCACATTTAGGATGCTTTTATGTGTTTTATGAACTATCCTAAATGTAATGGAAAAGCTATTAAAGTCAATGTCAGGTCAAAAGTGACATAAAAGACATGGCATGGTTAAACGGTTTTGGAAGCTATATAAATTATGAGATGTTTACATTTTTTACTGCTCATTAATTGGGGAAAATGCACAGAATGTTATAAAGTTTCAACCTGAATGTATGAAAGTGCTTTTATTGACTGAAACACAAAATTGGTCAAATTTGACCTGAAAATGTTGCAAGGGATGCTAAGAAAGGTTTGAGTTAATCACCTAAGAAAATAATGAATCAGCAAATTTTCTGAGTCATAACTTTTAAACAAAAATCCACACTGCAGGTGTCAATACAGTCACCAAACACTGGACTCCAAACCAGAATTTTTCTAAGTATATCCTCAGCTTGCAAATCATCTAAAGCAAAGTAAAACTGTATATGAGAGAAAAATAATGCTGAATAACTGTAGATGAATACTCATCCATGATAATTTACATGCAGTACAATGAAAGTGTATGAAGGCTGAACTAAAATATATAACAGGAAAGAACAAAGAACTATTTTTGATATGGTAAAAGCAACCATATTAACATTATTAAGGTTAATGTATAATTGACAGATGACTTTACATAACAGCCTTTCAAGATCAGCATGCAATGCAACTGTAAATGTACAACTACCCATATGTATTTTACTCAGTATTGTATAGTCCTTCTTAAGTTACTTAATTGAATACTGTAGTCTTCTAAACTATAAGAAGCAATTTTATTTACATTAGTTTATCATACATAGTGAAACTCAGACAATTTGCTTTCTCCTCAAATTCTTATGAAATAATGAATTTAGGTCACATTGTAAGGGGGTCATTTCTTCTCCTTTTAGTTAATTTACAATAAAATATGTACTGTAGATGACAACTTTAAAACATGGATCATGCTATGTTACAGCACACAAAGTCTTACTACATGATCCAAGATTTTCAATGCAGAAATTTGTCACTGGGTTCTGAAAGGTAGTCTGAAAGTTTGACAAGTCATCTTTATTAAAGATGATGCCACTGACACAGTTAATGAATGATGGACTGAAAAAAGAGAGTAAGTCAAATGTCATGGTGTTTTGTTTTTTAAAACGTATTCCTGTCTCTCACTCTCCCTTAACCACTGCTTTAAAGCATTTCTTGAACATGTTACATAATTTAAGACTTTATTGTACTATTGTTAAAAATACATAGTAAAGTTTTCATTTCCTGAAAGTTTTATTAAGTTTTTAAATGTATGGTATAATATTGATAATACAAATAAAAATCTAAAAACTAATAGGTCTCTATGTCATATCAGAAACAATAATTGCTTTTATAGAACGCTTTTCTGTATTACATGTCTTAGAGCTATGACTGAAAGAAGTTATCAGACCTTGGTAACATATAGTGCTAAATACATTTTAGACTTTACCTTTAATAAACTTAAACTTATCATAATAACCAGTTTCTGCCTTGTGCCCAGTACTGCCAAGATAGACTGTACAACCAAGCATTGCAATTTATAGAATAAATAATATATAAAATATATTAAAAACATTGGAAAGTCTTGGAGTTTATGCTAATACAGTAGAAAAAGAAGAAAAGATTTAATAGAATTGCTAGGACTAAAGGAGAAACAGATTTATTTATACGCAGCCCAGGCTCAACAGTTAACTTTTCCAAATAAATAAGTGACTAAGTAAAAGCATGAATAAATAATACTGAGACTATATACAGCCTACTAAAAAGATACTGCACTTAAAACTGTGTCAAAACATCTTCAGTGCAGCTACCATAAACATTCTCTCTTCTCAAATATTTTTTTTAACTTTATATACAGGTGTGTTCTACTAAGTTTCATTACCAGGATTAATATACAAGGTTAGTAACATTCACTTTCTGTTTCACAGGATGCAAAATGTTCTGGGTAACAAAATAAAATTAGGTTTACCTGGAGTTTTCCCAAGAAGTTCTGTCCACAATATAGTAAAATCTGCATCTGCCCTGCTGAACCTCACTAACTGAAAGATGAAACTAAACAACAAAAGGAAGGATACAAGAGAAAGCAAGTCTACATCCATGAAGACACGCCTGCTTACAAAGCCTGCTACAGCCTGGAAAAGATAAACATAATCATAAACAATTTTTTTGAATTTCAATAAAAATTTGATCACAAAGAAATCAACAACCGAGTAACTATATTTGATTTAGAATAACTGACTTATGCAAAGCACCTAACTACAAATGAAAGTACTCCAGGATATCTACTAAAATAATCTATCCCCAGATGAACAAAAGACACAGCCAGACCTAGAAGTCATCTATAATGTGGAGGAAGATGAGCCAAATATCAGATATTGTAGCAAAAACAAGATACAGCTTTACTTAATGCCTATAAACTGGATTGCATCTCCAGGACTAAGTAATGCATAAGGAAAGATAACACTTTAAATTAATATTATTCATATGCATTTCTTTGTTTGTATACAATATGCTGGCTTTTTTAACAACCTGTATTTTTCCATGTCTGAACATGCAATGAGAAGTCAAGAAAAATTACACCTTTTATTGGCTAACTAAAAAGATTACAATATGCAAGCTTTCAAGGCAACTCCGGCCCCTTCTTCAGGCAAAGTCAAGTCACCTTACCTGGATTAAGTGGGTCTAAGAATATCATGTTATGGTAACTGATAAAGTCTCATGAAGGGAACTAATTGGAAAGATCAAGACAGCAGCAGTTTCAGAATACAACACAGCATTACCAATAACCTTTGTGATTTTCACTTTTTTTTTTTTTTTTTTAAACCAGTCACCACAGCTAAAGAACAATCAGCATCTTACCCAAAGCTGACAGAAAACATGACAAGAAAAAGAAAAGAGCACAATGACAACATGCATAACATATGCCAATGTTTACATTTTTACAAGTATTACCTAGGAGCATAAACCTGTTTAATTAAACACTGAACAAAATTAATATTGTTTTTTCTAGTTAGTTAGTAAACTGGCAATACCAGTACCTTGCTTATTCTTTTGGCATAAAAGGCTTAATTCCTATCTATTAGTTTTAATATGAATCCACACCCATTGTAAAAAAAATGCATGTAAATAATTACAATGCACCCTACTCTAGCAAGTTCCTTTGCTCAAAGGCTTTAGATTTACTTATTTGGCTGATGCCCTTATCCAAGGCCACTTACAACATTTATGATACAACTGGTTACATTTCGTTTGCTTTTCCAATTGGAGCACAGGCAGGTCAAGTGACTTACTCAGGGTCATACAGTGTCAAGTAGCAGGATTTGAACCCACAACCTCAGGGTTTGAAATCCAAAGCCATAGCCACTACACTAAACTGTCTGCATTAAACACATATAAAAATATGTAATATATGCATAAATCAAAAAATCCACATCCCTCCCCAATCCCCCCCCCCCCCCCCCCCCCGAAAAATGTCTTAATTTAGGCAGCAGAATTTAGTCTGGTTCCTCCCTGTAATACACCATTTCAACAAGTTTTCTTAGCGTATTATCACACATTACTTTTTTTCTGTATGTAGCCTGAAACAATAAAAAAGAACCTGAATGAAAGCTTTAGCTTACAATCAAAAATGTGTTAATAATAATAAGCAAATACTTTACCTAGCACCTTATAGGGTTATCAAAATAATATGGTAGTTATAAGACACACCAGTAATTGAAAACATTAAAACAAAGTTCAAGAGAGGGAATAAAAATAAGAATATAAAAAGTAGACTCCTATGAATTAAAAACAATGATCACACTCTGTAGTATTTTTCAAACTACAAAATTAGAGCACAAAATGACCAACTAAAATAAAAAAATCATAGTCTCTGGTTATGAAATTGATTGGAAAGAAAACATGTAGTATTCACTTAGGCATCTGAGAACCACTTGTTATATACAACAAAGCAATTGCTTCCACATTTGTGAGGTTCAGTACAATATTTATCTATAGTGTATTAATTTATTATTTAAAATAATGCAAAAATATCAGGTAATCACTTTCTTTTTGAACATTAAGATTTAGGGAAAAAATATAATTCTGTTCATTAATGGCAGAAAGTGAAACACACTAATGTAGTTGCTAAATAAGTTAAATAGTAATAAAACTGATTGAAAATAGCAGACTTTATAAAGTGTTTTGAAAACTGATCCTCTGAAATTCCTCACCAGAGGACTGAAGTGAAAATGTTTTTCATGTTCATCACAGCAAAAGCTCTGCAAAGACAATTTCTGGATGTTCACCAATTGTTCAGAGAATCATTGCACTAAAGAGTGGTGACGTGTTGAATGTTCATTAGCAAATGCAAGTGAGAATTTCATAGTACTCTGTACACATGACCACTTGACCCTACAAACTACTTTTCAGTGATCTAACTACCAGTTTATCCGTTTTTTCACATATGTAAACTTCACATTACTTTATATCAGTAGGTCCATCCATCCATCCATTTTCCTCAAGATACTGAACTAATAATAATGAAAACATATGTTTCATTTACAAAGGGAAAATCCAGCTAAACTGCAGTATGGTGCTAGTATGAAACTAAAACAGGGGTTAGCAGACTCTTTCCTGGGGGATCACTGTGACTTTTGGTATTCAATCTATCTACCCATTTTTTTCCTGAACTTTTTACTACACGGTCAAAGTGAGCCAAGCCAGAGTTTATCATGGATGCCACAGTATACCCCATGCATAAAACCACGTCCACACTTACTTTTATTAAGCTAATTTATAATTGTCAATTTACTAGCATACACATCTTTAATGTGTGAAATAAACTGGAGGAAACCTTTGTAATATGAGGGGAATATACTGTACAAACTCCACAGATTCACAAAGAACAAGTCACCCAGCCAGGAATAAAATGTACATGCATGTTGGTTTATGGTTAATCATTATCTTTCTGTGCCATCTCTGCTGCTCTTCCATCTTTGTTATTTTTTTTTTTCAATTCAGAGGCAAATTAACTACTTTACTATTTATCCAGGGCACTCAAAGATTAAGAAGAAACATCTTTGGAAAAGTGGTGAAAAATTATGCACTGGATTAAATTACAGTATTCCTGTTAATAAAGATTCATTACTTTTTGAACAATTTACATTCCCCATGAAAGTTGGCACCATATATAAAGTCACAGAATACATCAAGTCAAAGAATGGCATGAATACAGCTTGATTAAAATTAAAACCTCTACTAAGTATATCACCAGGCATACAACTGACAATTAGCCCTCTCCAGGGTAGGTTTCATTTTGTTCATAGTGCTGCTGGAATATGCTGTGGACCCCCAAATTCCGGAATTTGATTCAAGAGGGTTTGAGAAAGTTATGGTACTTCATGTTTCATCCATGTAGCAAGTTGGCCACACATTAACTATATTTTACTAATTTCTTCACAGCACACCATGTTTTTCGACTGTAAACTGAACTGCCTAGGAGACACCCAGAAGAGGCCACGTATATAATAAGCAAGCAAGTTGCCATTTGGTGCCACTTGACCTATATATTTAAACATTTATGTTTCTATGATATAATTGGCACGTTTCATAGGCACAGCCCCAACACACCCAGAAATTATAATCCAGAATGAGAGCAGCAGAAGTTACAATGATGCCTGTTCGATCACCAAGGCAAGCAGTAACTTTCCACAGTTATTTCGAAAATATTTATATAGCATAGCTCTGTAATACTGCATGTTTAATTTAATGAACATTACACAGCGAGTCTTCACAGCCTGCACGAGAATACTGAGTTTACAGACATGACACTGTGTCAATTCAGCTGACAGGTATTGCAACATAAGAGTTTGCGCACAGTTAGTGAAATGATATCATTTGGAAATCTTTTTTAAAGATATTTCCATTGCAAACTCCAGGCACCAAACACCTCCAACTAAGTACGAAGACATCTGACTTGCAAACTCGTTGCAATTCATTAAATGAAAAATGTGAAAATGTTACAATATCAAAACGAGCTGAGCCCTTGTACTGCAAGGGCACTTAGAAAAGAAACACAACTTCCGACTCTGCCATTCAAAACATCATTTTTTGTCCAATAAACGGAACACATCGTATGTTGAAATCTTTATGCAAAAAATAGATTTTGTATGGCTCCGCGCTTCTACAGCACGCGACCAACTACCAACCATAAATTTACACTTAAGTGCTATAGCAAATGTAATTTCCAACGCAACTTCATTCCAACCCACCAACGAATCCAAACGAGCTTCACCCAAGTGTGTGCAGGCGCACTTCCGGAAGTTCCAACGTCACAAACACGTCATCATGCCCGCCCACAACTTGGGTGGCCGCCATGTTAGTAGAATTTTTTTATTTCGAGATCTTACAGGCATACACTCAGTAGAGTTGTCAGTTTTAAAATTGTATATTAGGATTTTTTGTTTTAATTTTATGGCGCTTAAAATATTCTACATGTCCATAGCGTAAGCGCACGAAATAGTATACTGTGGAGGTGTAATTAAGAAGGAAAAGTTAAGATTTACGGAATACTCATTATTTCCTGGATTGCGAAATAATGGTGTTTGCCGAGTTTGACACCCAGATCCTCGGCTTTGTTTATTTAACTTTTACTGCTCAAAAGAAAAATGAGATTGCAGATACAAGCGGTCACGAATGAATTTCCTGCATAGATTTGATGGAGTTTGTGCCTTTGGGATAACTTTGGAATAAAACTGTTTCTATGGACAGTAGACCTATCGCGAAAATACATGTATAATGTCCACTGGAGGGGGATTGATGGTAACGCCTGCGAGACTCTGGAGAGGTCGCACTTAACAGATGGGATAACCGTGCTACTGCCTCACAGTTCCACATTGCTGTCTTAGAATGCATTGTTTGTTGGCTTATCAGTGGGTACTCAGTTTTTACTCATGCAGTTCAAAGTTTAAGGTTACATAGACCCAGAAAGATATGGGGAGAGCATGTGACTGGTCTAGGGCAATCAGATGTCTCGGTTTTTCTGGGACAGACCCGTTGTTAAGTATCACGTCCTGTTTTATACCTTACGTCCCTTCGATTTTATGTGCATTTTACAAGGTGCACGATACTCCATAGTTATCCTGACCCCCTAAGTCTCTTCATTTGCGTCTGTTACATTCCCCGGATTGATGAGTTGTGCCCCGTTTTGAAACTATGACAATTTATGAAAAAGCTTTTAAGTGTTCTGGTTTGGGACTTTGAAAATCTGATCACCCTAGACTGGGCTGAGGATTTAAACCCAGAATTCTGGATCTGTGATGCAGTGGAGCTAACCCCTGTGCCACCCTGTGTTAAAATAATGAAGCAATATACGAGAAGCACTGCAGAAGTGTTCACATTGATTGTAGATCAGATTTATTCTTTCCTGGGTTTATAAAAAAAAAAATTTAAACTCATACCCATTTTAAGTTATGGCCAAGTGGTACGACGTAAAAGAGCCGGAGGAGTGGAGGTCACCCCTACTTGATTCTGAACAAGTCATTAATGAACTGAAACAAACTTCAAAGCTGGTTCAGTACCGTTTACCACATGGAGAACAATACCACCTTGGCCATTGGGTGACTTGTTATAGCACTTGATGGCTGAGGGTAGAAACAACCACACTCATTCTGTTACTAAATATGCTCCATTGTTTAGCCAAAACCTCATACAGAGGGTTTGAGTATTATTTTTAGGATAAGTAATCAGCTTCCTGAGTGATACCTGTTCTACCAAATCCTCTAATGAGTTCAACCTGACTTGCAAGGTTGAATCAGACCTTTTGATCAGTTTATTTAGTCTTTTGGCATCACCTGCAAAGAAAAATACACTGGTCACTACAGTCTGGTAGAAAACATGTACGAGTGGCATGCATACACCAGACAACCTAGGCCTTTTCAGGAAACAGAGGTGACACTCTGACCTACCTTGTACACAGCTTCTGTGTGGTTCCAGTCAAACCTGTCATGTATGTCCTTACCACCTCCACATCTTCACCATCAATGAATACTGAGGGAAGAATCGACTTGACCCTCCTCAAGTCCATGATTATCTCCTTTGCCCTACTGATGTTGAGGTTCAAGTGGTTCAATTTGCATCATTCAAAGAAGTCCTCTGCTAGATTCCTGTATTCATTCTCCTGCACCCCCCGCTGAAGCACCCAGCCATTGCTTTGTCATTGGAATCTGCGCGTTGCACGATTCAGTATTGTATCTAAAGTCTGAGGTATAGTGTAAAGAGAAAGTTAAACAGACTGTGTCCCTGCAATGATGTAATGGATACAGTGAGATCACAAAGTAATGGTGGGACCGAATACAGTCATGTAAAAAAGTAAACCCCATCATTTTGTGGACATATCAAGATTCGATCTTCATTTAAACAGTATTTTAGATAAAGGTGGTGCAACTGAAAAAAAAGACAAACAATGAAAAATTAACAGATATGCCATTTCTGTGTGTGAAAAAAGTAAGTGCACCCATGGCTCTAATAGCTGATCCTTATGTAGGTATTTCCTTTAACTTTCTAGCAGTTTCTCACATTGACTAGAAGTTTTTTCCAACTCCTCAATGGAGAATTCTTTCAGCTGTACGATGTTTTTGAAGGGTGTCTTGTGTGCGCAGCCTGCTTTGACTTGGCCATTTCAGATCAGGGTTAGAGAAAGGCATGAGGAACCAGCATCTGTGCAGTAGCCACTGTCACCTGGCACATATAATGACATGATTGCTGTTACAATGAAAGTACAGGCCATATGAAAAACTATGGGTTCAGCCAGTTGCTTTGGCAACAAGTTGGGCAACATGTACAGCTCCATCAGTAAGTTGTCTGCTTACAGTTAACAAAAGCAGCATTATTCTCGCTAGGTGCCCTTACTGCAATATGAGTACTGTCAATTGCCACGATTAGGTTAGTAAAATGAGACACTGCTCCAGATTTCCTGTTTATGTTGATATGTTGGTATGTTGTTAACCAAACCATGCTGAATGTAGTGTCTCGTCAACCTAAGACAGCAGATACAATGAAGCTGAAGCTTAGCTTAGATACTCCTGACATGCTGGCCAGTTTCCTCTGGTAGGTGCCTGTTGCCAGAAAGCGAACTGCAGTAAAACCTGCATATGAACATGTACACCCAATATCAGGCAGTCAATCTTTTTAATGCCTAGGCCAACTCAGCACATATTTCAAAGAGAATGATTCTTGAAAGTCTATATTGGTGCATGGCCCAGTCATCATCATGAGCAAAAAAAAAAAAATTGACCAGGCCCTAAAAACTTATTCAATTTCTATATAACCATTTGTATAGTCTTCAAGCAGTGTCAAACAAGCCATTAGGCTCTAAATAGGCTGTAATACATGAAATTCAAAACTTTCTGTATACAAGGAGTACATTATGCCATTATTTTTACTGCACTTTGTTTTTTAATCATTAGAAGTGACAACAGGTAGCCTTTATAAACTGATGAAAAAACAAAAAATGTTCTTCAGTGTATATACACAGCATTGGCCCTTTTAAAAGGGGACTAAAATTGAGTCTATATATCATTCTTCACTTTTCAGGTTTAATATGTCTGTAACATCAACATACATTATAATAGCAGATTGATTCAATTAATTGTTATATGTTCACCCTCTGATAGAGGCCCAGAGGGCTTAATCCCTAATAAAGGATTAAAAATCAAAACTAACATATTCTTAATCACTGATATTGAACTCAGCCACAGTGGCTGCACAAACAAGTGTGTTTCTTTATGTTGGTCCCAAGCCCAGATAAATGGATAGGGTTATGTCAGGAAGGGCATCCGGTGTGGAATTTTGCCAGATCAATATGCGGACAACAATACAGATTCCCATTCCAGATCGGTTGAGGCCTGGGCTAACAATGGCCGACATCAGTCCTGTTAGCCAACAGGGTGCTGGCGGAAATTGGGCTACTGCTGGCCAAAGAAGAAGAATAAGAGGAGGCAGGCATGTCTGGTAGGGGTTATCCTAAAGGAACAGTATGTCGAGAGTTTTGGAGGTGAAAAGAGTGTTGGACAGAGTGATGATTATGAAGCTGGGAACTGAAGATGTGATGATGAATGTTGTTAATGCATATGCCCCAGAAGTCTGGTGTATAATGGATGAGAAAGAAGATTTCTGGAGTGAGTTGGATAAAGTGGTGGAGAGTGTACTCAAGGGAGAGAGAGTGGTAATTGGAACAGATTTCAATGCACATGTTGGTGAAGGGAACAGAGGTGAAGAGGAGGTGATGGATAGGTATTGTGTTGTAGCAGTGCTACCGCGGTAAGTACTCCATTTCCCAGCAGACCCAAAAGGGATCACCCTCATTGGATGACTGAAGTGGGAGCAGGGGCTGCTGGGAACGAGAAAGGCCAGCAGGAAAGTTGAAAAGGCAGCCCGATGGAGCAACAGGAGATCTGTGTTTTTGTGTAACCTGTCCGACATGTTTACTAAAGAGTCAATTGTGCCCTGGATTGTTTCCCATTTGGATGAATGGACTGTTTCGTGCCTGCCTGTCGTGTGTATAGTGGTGGATTATATGTCTCCCACTCCTACAAATCTAACCCCTCCCACTCAGGACTACCAGTAGGACTGTTTCATTTCTTTATTGTGGAAGCTGTTACCAGTATTGTCATCTTCACAACAAACCATTTCATCTGCTTTTACCGCATTGGACTGTATAAGGACATTGTTGTGAGTGTTTATTGTCATGGTTCATTGTTGTGTTAAAATTGTATTGCCATAGGGGAAAGGGGAGGTTTGTCTGATTGTTGTTGTTTGTACTGGATTTTCCATTTAATATATTAGTTATTAATTTGTTGATTTTGTGTCTCTGCCTCTGTGTGTGTGCTAGTTGGGCCAAGGCTAGGTGTGTTCCTGGAATCCCTCCTGAAAAAATAAATAAATCACGTCCTATCGACGGTGTGAATCTTACCGGCACTGGACCGCTACATTGTTCTGTTCTGTGTATTGTATTGTAATTACCTCTTTTTTTGACACCCACTGGACGCCCAACCTACCTGGAAAGGCATTTCACTTTGGACTGCCTTTCCCAAGGTTTCTTCCATTTTTTCCCTACAAGGGTTTTTTTTGGGAGATTTTCCTTGTCTTCTTAGAGAGTCAAGGCTGGGGGGCTGTCAAAAGGTAGGGCCTGTTAACGCCTGTTGCAGCAATCCTTATGTGATTTTGGGCTATACATTGTATTATATTGGGATAGTCATAAAAATGCAGAAAGTAGACAGGAGTACAAAGAGAAAAAGTGTAAGGTGAAGAGAGAGGTGGTGAAGGCTAAAGAAAAGGTCTAAGATGAGTTGTATGAGTGGTTGGACACTAAGGTGGGAGAAAAGGACCTGTACCGATTGGCTAAACAGAGGGACCAAGCTAAACGAACTCACAAGCGAGGAGAGTGTGTTGAACAGATTGAAAGAGTACTTTGAGAGGCTGATGAATGAAGAGAATGAGAGAGAGAGAAGGTTAGATGATGTGGAGATAGTGAATCAGGAAGTGCAACGGATTAGCAAGGAGGAAGTAAGGACAGCTATGAAGAGAATGAAGAATGGAAAAGCCGTTGGTCCAGATGACATACCTGTGGAAGCATGGAGGTGTTTAGGAGAGATGGCAGTGGAGTTTTTAACCAGACTTTATAATGCAATCTTGGAAAGTGAGAGGATGCCTAAGAAGTGGAAAAGATGTGTAGTTGTACTAATTTTTAAGAATAAGTTGGATGTGCACAACTATAGTAACTATAGAGGGATAAAATTGACGAGCCACAGCATGAAGTTATGGGAAACAGTAGTGGAAGCTAGCTTAAGAAGGAAGGTGATGATTAGTGAGCAGCAGTATAGTTTCATGCTGGGAAAGAGAACTACAGATGTGATGTTTGCTCTGAGGGTGTTGTTGGAGATGTTTAGAGAAGGCCAGAAGGTGTTGCATTGTGTCTTTGTGGACTTTCTCTTTGTGGAGAAAACATATGACAGAGTGCCTAGAGAGGCATTGTGGTATTGTATGAGGAAGTCAGGAGTGGCAGAGAAGTATGTAAGAATGGTACAGGATATGTATAAGGCAAGTGTGACATTGGTGAGTTCTGTGGTAGGAGTGACGGCTACATTCAAGGTAGAGGTGGGATTACATCAGCAGATCAGCTCTGAGCCCTTTCTTATTTGCAATGGTGATGGACAGGTTAACAGACTAGATTAGACAGGAGTCCTCATGGATAATGATGTTTGCAGATGACATTGTGATCTGTAATGAGAGTAGGGAGCAGGTTGATGAGGCCCTGGAGAGGTGGAGATATGCTCTAGAGAAGAGAAGAATGCACAAAATACTGTCCAAACATGGTCTTAAAATGAGGGTTTTTAGTGTCTACAGGGCCAAAAAATTGGGGGAACCCTAAAATTCTCAACATCCTGCATGACAAGACATCGAGATGTGTTGAATGGTATATCATTTATGGGGATTTTCTCATACCAGTGAGTCAGGTGGTGACAGACAAAAATACTGAAGTTATTTCAAAGCACTCATAAGCAATTCTTATGAACACAATTGTCAAAGAAATTATAGATGTTCATATGATCTCCTATCTAAATATAGCACTGAAAAAGCCTTGGTAAGAGGAATAAATGATCTTTGCCAAGCTGCTGGTTCCGGATTACTAAGTATGGTTATCCCTGATCTTAGTTCACCATTTGACACTATTTCTCAGACATCATTATTGGAATATCTGTCTTCACTGGATATAACTGGTCATGATTTCAATCTTACTTAAATAATAGATTTTAATTTATTCAACTGAATAACTGCATTTCTGCTACTCATGGTGTGCCACAGGGTTCAATACTGGGTCCCTTGTTTTTTATTACTTACCTCCTCCCCCTTGGTTCAATTATACATCACCATGGCATTCAGTTTCATTGTTGTGCAATGAAATCCCAGCTTTATATTTCTATCAAACTGTCTCAGCCTTGTTGTCTTTCCTTTTAGGTTAGTTGCCTCCATGATATTAAAATCTGGATGGCGCATCATCTGCTCGACCTTAATAGTGCCGAGTCTGAAATTCTCCTTGTGGGCTCTAAAGCTAGCCTTTCAAAATTTGGAAATTTTAACATCTGTACCGATGACACCCCTATTCCTTTTCACCCTTAAATAAAGAGTTCTGTTGTTATTTTTTGACAGCACTGTCTTTTCAATCTCATATTAACGATACAGCCAATGAGGCCTTTCATCACCTTCATAGTATTTCAAGACTTCGTCTGTTACTGTCCTACTCCATGGATGACACACAAATTCATGTATTTGTTACATCAAGGCTCGCCTGTTGTGATGCTTTATTGTCTTGTATCCTCACTAAACTTGTATACAAGCTACAGTTAATTCAAAATTCCGCTGCACACTTATTTTGTCAAACTAAGGCTCATAATCACATCAGACCTATTCTATACAAACTTCATTGGCTTCCAGTTAAGGGTTGTACTGACTTTAAAATTCTCATTTTCATTTACAAAGCACTCCATGATATAGCTCCTATTTATTTAAAATATCTTCCTTATACACCAAAAAAGTGCTCACTGCACTCTTCTACTTTTGGCCTTCTTGTTGTCCCTTTAGTCCACTTGTCTTCCATGGGGTTTCTCGGCTGTGGTACTTCCTCCCTCATTATATTCAGACTCTTGATTCCATTTCTTTACTTAAGAAACATTTTAAAATTCACCTTTTCAAAACTGAATTCTTAGTGCCATACATGTTATCCTTCTTACTTGTTGTTTATGGTATTTTTTAACAGATGTGTGTTTAACTGTATTTACTTATTTACTTAATGGTAATGTTTTATGACATTATCTTGTAATGTGTCCCTCTGTGTCTAGAAAGGCGCAATTAAATAAAATGTATTATTACTATTATAATTCAAATTACAACTGGATTACAAAGATCTTCAAGTTAAGGAGTGAAAAGATGCAGTAATAAAAGCAAAATTGATTTTCTTTGGTCTAAGCCGTATTCAAGAAAATAACAGGTACAATTACACTTAACTGAACTATTTAAGTATAAATCCATCATCTGAATGCATACACGGGGCTTACAGCGCATGACCCAAAAGCTGCTCCATATTCATGGCAATGTCTGCGCCTCTCGGCTTATTGACAATGACGTCATCACTCTTCGCAAAGTGCTGCACCCGCTCAATGTACATCCGGGTCTCGGCGCTATCGTTGCGAGGTGCTGTTCTGGCGGAGGGCGGGCTCGGGGAAGGCATTTTTAGGATTTTTTTTTTTTTTTTTTTTCTTCTTCGGAGGGGTGATCATTCAGTAAGAAATCGAGTCGTATATACCCTCTGGATGAAACACTGTCTAAATGTTATCTTCTGTGTCTTTTAGGTAAACGTAATGCATCCCTGGTTCTCTCAGAAGAGAGAGCTGCACAGTTTCGCGATCTGAATGCGCTGAAAGGCGGTTTACCCCTTCTTCACGACTACGGATTTCTTTCTCTCTGTAGTCGGTGTTCGTCGGCCTACAGCCACCTTTCTTGACGCTGACACCATTCGAACCCCCGGGCTGCTTGTGGGATTCGGGTAAGTTGGATTCCGGTTGACTAGCTAAAACCAAGCATGAACCAAAAAACCGACAGGGCAGCGACTGGCGAATGAAGGGGATGGTTTGGCAAGGCTAGGCCAAGGCAGGCCACGAAGGCGTCAGGCTTTCCTGTGGCCTACTGCAGCGCTTGAGCCTTTCATTTGTTTATAAATATATTTTTTTTCATTCCGTAAAATACGATGTTTTGTTTAGGCTTAGACAGCGACCAATGAACAAATGTTAATCTCATGAAGCATTTTAACATTATTGAAGAGGCCTGCCTTGTACCTGTTAAAACGATGCAGTGGACGGGATAGAGAAGTCAAAACAAATGTAAACCGCGTAATCGCCGGAGCCATGTTTCTGTTTTGGGAACGATCCCGACAGCACTGACCACAAATGGCACATGGCAGGGATGTCTTGTCAAAATCTGAAATCTTTAACTAAAAGAGATTAGCAAATTGCCGAAGGGAATCAGATAGCGAAATCTATCTTGGCCTGATTTACAGTACACAATTATTTTAGGCGGCACCTTGGGCTGATTTCGATTACCTTAGCAATTGGAAAAAGCGACTTATATACATGTGCAGAATTTTTTAGTTGCAAATGTATAACTGAAATGCGATCATTTGTTTGGTTGGCTACGAAGTACAGGTTCGTTACCTAATTTGGCGAGCTCTTCAGTGTGCATGCAGCGCAACGGTGTTTTGTTTCGTTTACTTCTTCCATACCACGCACAACTGATCCGAGTGGCTTTTCAAGTGTTATCCCCAGATGAGCTATCATCTGTATTGTTCCGGAATACCACATATCATGGAACTAATCTGTATTTTTCAGTCTTAACTCAAGTATGATTTATTTAGACAAACTCAAATATCATTAGTGCATCAGATAGGGCCACATTGTAGTAGAGTTTGTTTTACGCCGGGGTCAGTCTTTGTAAATATGCTTAACATGAAGAGTTTAGACGTGAACGGATAAATCATATTTAATAGTCCAGTTTGCATACTAAATCGACAAGCCTATCATATAATCCAGTACTAAATGTACCAACTCATCTATCCATTTTCTAAACCTGCTTTGTCCTGAGCAAGGTCATAGGGGAGCTGGAGCCTGTCCCAACATTCCTTGGGTGCAAGGCAGGAACAATCCCATAAAAGTGATGAGTTAAAAAAATGTATTGTGCTATATTTTCCATCTCCATTCTGGTACAGTGATCACAGGCCAAAGGTTTTGAAGTCTCAAACATGTTTAAGCCTCTGTGCATATATATAAAATACATACCTATATTAAGGCTGTCGCAGTACCAAAATTTCAAACTTGGATACTAAGAAAAGTATTGAAATTAAAAACAGTGCTTTTGAATCCCAATATAATATATAATGTTATTCAACTGTATGCATTAAAATCTTTACATTGACAAAACAAAATCATTGAAATTTTAGTCATTAAAGATTAGGACTATTTAGCTACAGTAACTCTCAATAGCCTTGTTGTTAACCTTAATGCTCATTTCATCCCATCCCAAAACGTTCAATTACCATCAACCCTCCATTATAATCTCATATAGGCAGATTTGAATTTTGAGTTAGTTTCTCCAACAGTTTGAGAAAATTGCAACAAAACAGGTCTATAAGCGAGTTAAAAAATGATAATACTCAAATCATGATCATTGTGCTGAGCAGCACTTTCCATAATACAGTGCAAAGGAAAATGCACCATACTGCTGAATTTATACATAAGCTGCTGTCACAGCCAGGCAAATCTAATCAACTTTCACTTTAGTCACCATCCCATAATTTAATTTCTACTATAATACACAGAGTATATCAGCACATGGAAGAGTCGTGCCACAGTTTTTGCAATTGAGCAGTGATAAGTTTTAGTGTGTTGTATAGTAAATGTGATGAAATATAATTTTTAAATTATATATAATAAAAGAAAGTAATGCACTACTTCAGCACATTTTGAGGCGTGGGTTTAAAAATTGAGGTAGTGACGGAGCCCTAGTACAAGAGTGTTGCCCCTAAGTAAACAAAGTAGAATAAATATGGCCTGCAGGTAAAAATAATTGCAGACTCTATCTTAATGTGTTTAACTGACTACAAATAAAAAGTTTTAACCTGTAGAAAAACAGTAAATGACACATTCCTACTTCAAATGCAACTGTTTACAGGAGTATACCAGTTATGTTTTTGTAATTTAAAAGTAAGATACTGTAAGAAATGGGGATGCAACTCAAATCATGCCCATTTGGTAGCCTGTAAAGCTCAACTGTCAAAAGCCAGAATGATTTGTAATGTACTGTAGGTTATACAGTCGATACCATGAAAAATGAATATTGAAACAATTTAAATAATATTAGCACTCAGTGTTTAATGTTGATACTTATTGATATTGTAACACTTTTAACAACCCTAAAATATACACACACACACACACACACATATATAGGATAATGATTAGACATACAAGAATCAAAGGCAATATATAGCAAAATTAGGTTGGAGGGGTAGTAGAAGAGTGTGTGTTGGTGGGGGTTAGGAGGGTGTGGGTCGTAAAGTTTTATTTATTATGATGATGTTTTTATTCTTAAGTTTGCATATGCTGGGTTCATGTCCAAATGTCTGTTAATGGCGTTTTCGTTTGATAGCCAAGATTTAGCCAGCTCTCTGGCACTTTTAGTAATGGCCTTAAATCATACTTGTACATTGTCCCAGTTAAATGTATATCCGGTTGAATTTGTGTGCGTATAAATCAGTGATCATGAGTCCTTCCTTCTGACGGTTTTTTGATGCTCTTGTATACATGTTGTGATTCTTTTTGACGTTTGTCCTATATATGCCGCTGGGCAAGAACTGCATGGAATGCTATAAACTGCGTTTCGTGTGTCTGCTGCCGATTTCTTATTTTTGGCATTAAAAAGGACAGTGCGCAGATTGTTCGTAGGTTCGTGTGCTATTCTGATGCCTGATTTGGACAGGATACATGTTGCACCTTCTGACACTCCGTGATGATAAGGAAGTGTGTGCCAGGTGGGATGGGGGGTCAGATTAGAGTCGACTGTTTACTGGGTTCTCTGGCGTCTCCTGTGTAGGCATTGTTTAATGAATGTCTTTGGGTAGCCGTTTGAAGTGAAAAGATGGAAAAGATAGTGTCTTTCGTTCGTTTTTGTCTCCTTCCTATTACAATGGGTATGAATTCTTTTGAATAAAGTTTTAATACAGCTCTGTTTATGAGATGCTGTGTGATTGCTGGCAAAGTGTAATATCTTGTCTGAATAGCATTCCTTACGGTAGACGCTTGTAATCAGGGTGGAGTCGTTACTTCTTTCATTGGAGATGTCCAGGAAATTGATGCGTCGGTTTGTTTCTTTTTCCATAGTGTATTGGATTGCAGGGAATATTGTGTTGATGTGGTTGTAGAAATCATTCAGCTGGTCGTTTTTTAATATGACGAATGTGTCGTCTATGTAGCGTATCCAAATTTTGGGTGTGAACTAGGATAGAGCCACATTCTCGAATCGTTGTATTACCAGTTCTGCCAGAAGTCTCACCTCCACCTAACCTAATTTTGCTATATATTGCCTTTGATTCTTGTATGTCTAATCGTTATACTCTGATGACGGCTCCTGACAGGAGCTGAAAGCTCAGGAATAAAAACTACTTTATGATACGTGATTCATTCTCTTCCTTTGTGGATCTCCAACTACAAATTTGCAAACCGTATCACAAACCTTCGCTTTCCTCTCTCTTATATAATTATTAAAAAAAAAAAATTGCGGTAAGACAAGACTCTTTGCCGGGGATGAGACGTGATCTTTTGAAGAGAGACAAAGAAAAAGGACAGTGCTTTCACTTCCCGCGAGATGGACAATTCACATCATACTTGCAACCTTCAGACGCAAGTCCCATGATACACATGCAGAGCACGTTAGAGATAATGGAAGTAGAAAAATTCGAAAGTCTCCAAAAATAAGAATAAAGATTGCATTAGGGCAAACAGACTGAAAATATTACTGGGGGAAAAAAACAGAACAGTGGAAAGAGATTGAATATTCAGGTTCTGTACAGGCCTTTAAATGTTTGAAGCTCCACACCAAATGGAGATCACGCAGCAGCAGCAAGCCAACAGCTTCTTGAGCAAGGAGGAGGTGAAAAAAACGCCTGTTACTTGTTTCCCAATGTATCACCTTTTTAAGAAGGGTTTTGGTGGAGCGGCCATGTCAACAAACTGAAAATATTACTCCGGGAAATAACGGAACAGAGAAAAGAGATTGAATATTCAGGTTCTGTACAGGCCTTTAAACGTTGGAAGCTCCACACCAAATGCAGATCACGCAGCAGCAAGCCAACAGCTTCTCGATCAAAAAGGAGGTGAAAAAACACCTGTTACTTGTTTCCCAAAGTATTTCTGAGGAGCGGCTGCATCTTCTTGGGGTGTGATCAGCCCCCCTCTTCACAACGGCACCTACAGGTGGTGGGGTTTAGGGTAGACGAGCAAAGTGTAGATCACACATGAGGGCAGCACCAGCGTGCCAGCAGCTGCTCCAGTAAAGTGGAGTTAAAAAAAAAAAAAAAAAGATGGGTTTCTATTGTATCACAGTTTAAAAAAAAAAAATGCATTTGTTTCCCATTGTATCACCGTTTAAGGGGGGTTTCGGAGAGGCAGCCACTAGCAGGAAAGGTGTTGGCGAGTGAAGCCCCCTAGTAGATATATATATAAAAAAGTATGGAAGGAAGAAATTAAAAGGTTAGTTGGTCGTTAAGACATGGAGAAACGTGTTATTCCAGTGTGAGAATGAGCTTAGCTGCTTCTGTTTTTCTTTGGAACGAGTTTTTAAAGAACCGTGAAAGAACACAAACAGCTCATTGTAGATATAATCAAAGGATGTAAAGTGTTCTGCAACAGGTATTGTGAAGTCTTTAATTTTAATGGCCCAAACATGCTCTCTAAAATGGTCTTCAGGCCATCCTCATGTTTCACCTATGTAGATGGCTGAACACTTCCTATGAGAAGTGCAGTAAATAAGACTTTTAGACTGGCAAGAGGCCCATTTTTTAATAATGAGATTTCCAGAGGGACAAGATACAGTGGTGACATACTATATTTGAAGGGAGAAATCAACACCTGTTACAGCACAAAGTGTCTGGTGGGGAATGTGGCTCTCCTCAGTGTCTGGTAGGGAATGTGTCTCTCCTCTGTGAAGTGAGCTGTTGACAAGAAGTTTGTATAGGTTAGGTGGTAAACTGAAGGAGATCAAGGGATAGTTAGGAAAAAAGGCTGTTGCAGAAGGATTAGTCTGCAAAATTGGGAATTTTTTGTTTGATGACCTGTGGGACAAAGAGTGTTTGGGGGGGAATAAAAGGACCAGCAGGATACGAGTTTCATTATTGGGATTCAAAATATGGAAACTAGTAAAATCATTAATTCCTGCAGATGGCTAATGGAACAAGGGGTGACATCAATGCAATAGTCTGTGTCATTTGTACTGTCTGGTTCAAAGCCTAGGTAGGAAGAAAATAAATGCTGTTCTATCCAGCTTTTGGAGATGTTGGCATAGTTCCATATTAGATCCTAATTCAATGCCACTAACTTGATGAAAAAGATTTTATTAAAAGAGAAGTGTTTGAGGGTAAGAACCAATTCTGACAGTCTAAAAAGAGTGTTCATGGATGAATGATGCACTGGACGTGTTGAATACATGTCTGAAGGCAATGAAACCTTCATCATGAGGAATGACTGCATACATAAATTAATGTCCGTTGTAAAGATACAGCAGTTAGTACTGTGAAACATATATAGATATAGATACAGTGGTACCTCTGGTCATGACGGTAATTCGTTCCAAAACTCTGGGTGTGACCCGAACGTAATTTCCCCATAAGATTGTATATAAGTACAATTAATCCATTCCAGACCGTACGAACTGTATGCAAATATATATTTTTTTAAGCACAAAAATAGTTAATTATACCATAGAATGCACAGTGTAATAGTAAACTAAATGTAAAAACGTTGAATAACACTGAGAAAACCTTGAACAACAGAGAAAACTAACATTGTAAGAGTTTGCGCTAGACTCTTACGAACCGCTCGCTGTAAACACTTTTTTAATGAGTTTTAAGCACAGGGAAAAAAAATTAAATGCCACTTCTCTTGCAAAACTTTTCAAACCATCCTCTACTGGCTTTAAATTCCTCACCTTCGCCACTCGAAGAAGGATTTTTTTTTCAGCAAATCGCAATGAATCTTCCTGGCTTTCTCACATATGATCGCCTCGCTTATGCTATCCCCTGCAAGTTTCTTCTCGTTCAACCACACTAGCAGCAGTTTTTCCACCTCTTGCAGCACTTGAGGCCTCTGCTTGGTTAACATTGTAACTCCTTTTGCAACATCAGCTGCTTTGTTAGGCCCTGTATACGCAAACAAAAGAAAATGGTAAACAGAGAATGGGAAATCATTGGCGCGTAGGGAAACTGGCCGCCAGCGTTTTTGTTTGCCACCAGAGCGTGTGGTCGTGAACAGATGCAAACTTTTTGATTGTAACCCGATTTGTACGTGTTCGGAAACGTTTGTGACCAGAGGTTCTACTGTATATGTATGAGATATGTATATGTTTATTTTGGCCTTGTCAACAGTAGCAAAAATTACTAATGAGACAACTGGGTCTACATACAGCTTACCATGTAGTGTGCTGTGGCACATAGTTTGTTGTGCACGTTCTTAACTGGCTAAAGATATTGTCTGTAGTATTCTTTTCTCAGTTTTCACAGCAACAGTAAGTGAGATCAAAAAAATTATGAAACTTTGCTTTTGATCATTGAAAAGAAGTTTTAACAGTGTTTATGATTAAATTCCATATTCTCTTTAAGTTCGGTGGTCTCTAGCTCACATTGATTTTCTGCTGCCCTACAGTCAATCACTGTTTTAGAAATTAACTCAAAATATAATTAAAAAAATTTTTTTTTTTTTAATTTTTTGTATTTATATAGCGCTTTTCTCACTACTCAAAGCGCTCAGCAATTGCAGGTTAAGGGCCTTGCTTAAGGGCCCAACAGAGCAGAGTCCCTATTGGCATTGACGGGATTCGAACCGGCAACCTTCCGATTGAATTCAGGACAAAATTCAGCACAAGTTCAGATTGTGCAAAACCTGCAACATATAGGTTATCTTTTATGGCAGTTAAAAAGGCCATGTCCAGCAGCCACACCAAACTTGATAATTTTATCAAACTATTGTTTTTTCTCAGAAAAGAAATCCTCTGCTGCGTGAGAAGTGTCTCAGAAACTTCAATTTGCTAAGCTACCTGAAATCATTATCTAGTATAAGATCTTCATACTCTGCCTCCGGAGCATAGTGAACATCAAGGAACTGATGATGATGTAGTGCTCTTCCACAAATACAATTAAGTAATATTATGAAAACACTCCTCTCTGAATTGAGTTGCAGCTCCTTATAAAACCTCTTCATGAGTGATGTATTAAAATGACCTGATCTTCCCAAAATCCTGATCTTTCCTCATCAGCCTCAGCAGTCCTGAATGCATTAACAGTCATAACTTTGATAGTAGCACATTAACCTCTTTTAAGAATTGTTTTACAACACTAAAGTAGTTTATTCCTTTAGTTGTGTCTAATAGTGAAATCAGTGTCAATATTTCCTCTTTGAGAGTAAAATTTACAAAGACAACAACTTGAGTGATGTCAGTAATGTTTGTAGACTTCTGTGAAGTTCAGGAAACCCAGTTACTCAAATGTAAATCTGGTGTGAGTTTTAAAAAAAAAAAAAATACAAAAAATCACCGACTGTTGCATCACCTAATAACTGTGCCAACTGAAATTCGTTAGTAACATTCTTTACTTCTGTATTATCCTCAGAAACCTGTAGAATTAGAACTTGAGCAGCAATTAGCAAATATTCTCTTAACAGACATACCACCAGTGGAAGATTTTTTGTTTGAAAGTAGAGTATCTGAATGTTTAGTAAGGTTTTAGTAGCTCTAATGAAGCATTTTTTGGAAACCTTCAAAGTATTTTCTTCAGCCATTTAATTCCTCTTAAGCTCCACTTTTCTTTGTTTTCTGCGTTAACAGTGTAAAATCTTTTAAATGGTTTGGATGTCATGTTGTTTAATGCCAGGTCAAACTGCATGATCTGCAAGAGGAAAGAGATTCTCGACAGTGTAGACATATCGCTTTTTGGTGGGTAAAATGAAGATGCACTTGTGTTCCCCTTCATCGATAAGATTCAGGTTTCCTCCTGTATTGTTACTGTACATATTTGCTGAAAAGCTTTGTGTTTTTTTCCTCAATTTTTAACTACACATGCTCATTTCATGGGTTTCTAATGATATTAAATGAGCTAGATTTGCTAGAAAAAACAAAACTGGAGTCAAATAATCTTAACCAAACACATGTATTGGATTAAACAAATAAATTTATCATATGGCTATATGATACCATTAGTGTTTCGTTTATCTTGTTAGCATGGTAATTTTATGTCAGTTTCTCAGAAATTTACCATGCACACTAATTGGGTCAGTAAATAATGTTCTGAAGTTTGTTTTTAAGGCATTCACGCATACATAAATTAATAGGGCAGTGCAACAGAGGAATTAGGGGGTCACATACAGCCTGTAGGTCATGTATTGATGACCAATGCCCTGGTAGTTGTATAGCTACCATATTTACCTAAAGGAAGAAACTTTTTTTATTTTTGTATTAATTTTATTAGCAATAGTCCATTTTTGCTTTTGAAGTTTTTATTTTTATTTTTTTAATATTTTTTTTGCCCCCATTGTTTTTCAACATGGTCATGGCAGAAACAGTAAGTGAAGTTTGTAACAAAATAGTAATATATTAGCATTAGGGGTATCCTATGGGGTGGAGTGGTGGCTCTGAGGCTAAGGATCTGCGCTGGTATCCTGAAGGTTGCCGGTTCGAATCTCCGTCACTGCCAAGAGAGATCCTACTCTGCTGGGCCCTTGAGCAAGACCCTTAACCTGTAATTGCTCCAGGGGCGCTGTACAATGGCTGACCCTGCGCTCTGACCCCAAGGGGTATGCGAAAACTAGCAAATTTCTAATATGAGAAATCGTATAAGACGAAATAAAGAACAAAAAAAAAAAAATCCTAAGAACCAATGCATTGTTACCAAGTCGGTACAAAAATGGCAAACACGTAATAGAAGTAGCTTTTTTTTTTCCTTTCAGTATTCTTAGTACCGAGTGAAAGTCTGTACCACACCAATGAGTGACTGTAAGTGGACATATTACTTCAGAAGGCACAATATTACATGATAAAAGTGTGAGTAAAAAATACATGTACATGGCTTACTGGGCCTCTGCGCTGCATTAACTTATCTGAAAAAGAAAACCAGTAAGGGTCACATGTTTGAGACGGGAGAATTTCAGCACATAGTTGCCTAAATCTTACTTATCATTGAAACACAAAAAAGGTAAAACAGACAAACACAGGATTTCATTATTTCCACTTTTATCCCATTATGGAGATGTGAGTTGTTTGTGATTAATTTGTAGATGGAGAGATAAGTCACTTTTTAATACTATGTTCTTCATAGTCCCAGTAAAAGAGTGGAGGCTTTGCCTTGATTCTATGATTGGCCGTCTACAGATGTCTGTTCGAGCATCCATCCATTTTCTAATCATCGCAGACATACAGAGTTGCGCTTATAGGACTAGAATGTGGCAGGAAATTGGACAACCATATGTTTGAACAAAGAATATAACAAAAACAAATTTGGCCGTTCAGGCCATCTAGCCCATTTCTTTAGCTAATTGCTCAGCTGTCCCATTATCTCATCCAGATTCTTTATAATGATTGTCAAGGCTTCTGCTTTAACTACATGTCTTTGGTAGTTTGCTCTGCAGTCCCACAGCTCTTTAAGGAAAAAAAGGTGCTTCCTAGCTTCAGTTTTAAATGCACTTCCCCTTTATTTCCATTGATGTCTTTAGAGTCCTGGTGCTTCCTGTCTTACTATATGGTTGTGAGACATGGACGCTATCCAGTGACCTGAGACGAAGACTGGACTCCTTTGGTACTGTGTCTCTCCGGAAAATCCTTGGGTACCATTGGTTTGACTTTGTGTCGAATGGGCGGTTGCTCATGGAGTCCTGAATGAGGCACATTACCTGCATTGTGAGGGACCGTCAGTTACGGCACTACAGCCATGTGCTGCGTTTCCCTGAGGGTGATCCAGCTCATAAGATCCTCATTGTTGGGGACCCAAGTGGCTGGACCAGGCCAAGGGGTCACCCACGTAACACCTGTCTGCGGCAGATAGAGGGTAATTTCCGGAGGGTATGCCTGGGGGGTTGCCAACAGGGATCCCAAGCTGTTTCAATGTGTAGTGGTTGGGGCAACGCACTGTACCAGTGCATGCTCCCCAACTTCACTTGACTTGATGTCCTCGAGTACATGATTTACCCTTAAGCTGAAAGAATGTTGCTGGATCTACTTTATCAATGCCTTTTAGGATTTTAAATACCTGAAATAGGTCTCCATGCAGTGTCCTCTGTACGAGACTAAACAGGCTTAATTCTCTGAGTCTGTCAGAGTACGACATGTCCGT